>NC_030437.2:13283796-13583796 GCF_001660625.3 Ictalurus punctatus | reverse complement strand
ACACATTCTCAGTGTGTGTATATATATATATATATATATATATATATATATATATATATATATATATATATATATATATATATGACTGTGCAGTTTATTAACTAGTTTATATGATCTAGTGTCTGAATAAAACGTCGGATAAAAATAAATTAGCCTTCATTAGCTTGTAGACTGAGTTAGAAATAGAGCAGCTAATAACCACTTAACGACAAGAAACAACACAAATAAGAGTCCATCATTCAAAGAAAGCCAGGATATAAAGATATGACATCATCCATCCATAAATCCATCCATCCATCCATCCATCCACTCACCCATCCATCCATCCACTCACTCATCCACCCATCCACTCATCCATCCACCCATCCATCCACTCACCCATCCATCCATCCATCCACTCACCCATCCATCCATCCACCCATCCACTCATCCATCCACTCATCCACTCATCCATCCACCCATCCATCCACCCATCCACTCACCCATCCATCCATCCATCCACTCACCCATCCATCCATCCATCCATCCACTCATCCATCCACTCACTCATCCATCCACCCATCCATCCACCCATCCACTCACCCATCCACTCACCCATCCATCCATCCACTCACCCATCCATCCATCCACTCACCCATCCACTCACCCATCCATCCATCCACTCACCCATCCATCCATCCATCCACTCACCCATCCACTCATCCATCCACCCATCCACTCACCCACCCATCCATCCATCCACTCACCCATCCACTCATCCATCCACCCATCCACTCACCCACCCACCCATCCATCCACTCACCCATCCATCCATCCACTCACCCATCCATCCACTCACCCATCCATCCATCCACTCACCCATCCATTCACCCATCCATCCACCCACTCACACATCCATCCATCCACCCACACATCCATCCATCTTCCATACACACCATTTTTACATAGTGTGGAGGGGGAGGGCCTGGACGGGGTCGCACACACATTACAGACAATTTGGAAATACCAGTCAATCTACAACACGTCTTTGGACTGGGAGAGGAAACCGGAGTACCTGGAGGAAATCCCTGAAGCACAGGGAAACTCTGCACATACAGGGCAGAGATGGGATTCCCAGAGCTGCGAGGCAAATGTGATGACCACTAAGCTACTATTTATCTATTTATAGCGACGTTTAATTTTCTGGAATATCCACGAAATACGTCACTACCTTTAGGTAAATTTACAAAGCTCTGACACTGGAGACTCCTTCCATAAACGTCTCCTCACAGAAATCTTCACCATATCAACAATTACACCTGTTATTTTTTTAGGCCTTTTTTGTGGAGCTTCTCCAGTACAAGTCTGTGTAAGTTCTTATTACAAGTTAGCAGCTTCTTCTAATGTGTTATACGTTAGCAACTAGAGTTGATTAGAGGAAAAGCATTAACATAAACCTTAGAACAGGAACTACTGTCCAAGCTGCCGTTATCGAAAATGAATCAACCGCTTCTGATCAGAATCGAGCATTTCACAACACTGTGGTGTAATATAATATTTTAATCTGCCATGGATTTAACTAGAGCTCATACAGGGATGAAATAATGTCAAGAAATTAGTAACCAGCTCTACATATCAGTTTTAAGTTTATAAAATATTGTTTAATACAGGGTCTCTCAAAAGTCTCCATATATAGTGGACTGTGTTTGCCAGCACTATGTTGGTGGTGCCTTCGTCAGTGGATGTTGGTGGACATCCACTTCTCGGTTGGTCCTCAACACTTCCAGTCTTTTTGAATTTGTTAATAAGTTTGGCAACAGTGCCATGTGTGCGATGTGCTGACCATGGTTCCTGTTAAAGTTCCTGTTAATTGCAACCTTGTGACAGCTTCCCGATCCAGCCATGAGAACGATTTCAATACGATTTCAAAAAGGCATCCTTAAAGGCCGTGTGGGTTAAAATATGACACTTTGGAAGACATTTTGCAAAAAATAAATAAATAAATAAATAACTTCCCTTATTTATGAAGACTTTTATGGACACCTTGGATTTTATATTTTATATATATACACACACACACACACACACACACACACACACACACACACACATACATATATACATATATATACATATGTGTGTGTGTGCAAATGCACACTTATGTAACAAAAGAAATGACAGTTTATTTTTGTAAGTATTTTGATCCATAATGGAGGATCCAGAAAAGGTCTTTGTGTATATTATGTAAATATAGCAAGTATATTATATAAATAGGATGGAGTCAGGTTGAAGGTGTCTAATGGGAGCCCCACAATATAAAATCTGTGTGAGGAAATTCCTTCTGTAACCTCTCATTGCAGAGTGTAACAGTATTGATCTGTGTAGCAATAAAAGCACCAGCACTCAAGCATCTCTTGTTTTTGTCAGTGATCTGTGACCCTGTACGTAACCCTGTTTCTCCACATCTGTCACAGTCATGTGTAAGGGCAAGTTTAACCACATACTGAGCCAGAATTTTATTATGACCTAATTTGATCCTAAACATGCAAGCAGTAACAACCTAGGGACAATTTTTTTTTTTTTTTTTTTTAAGCGGTTGCTTTTTATTTTATATTTACATATTTTTATTTTTTACATAACCTAGTTTAGATGAATTTGCATAATGTTATTACCTGGGTGCTGATTTACTTTGTATGTTGTCCAAAGGCCTTTTGTTGAGGTTTACAGCTAAATCAACATCATATTTAAAATTATATATATATATAAAAAAATACTCTTGGTTAAAAAAAAAAAACAAAAAAAAAAACAACTATTATAGACTTTATTAGACTTATCTATAAGGTTATCTTGGATCTGTTTTTTTTTATTTTTTTTTATTTTTTTATAAATATCCCAGCACATGTAACTCCCATCTTTGCTCTTGGCATTCATAAAGCAAGCGTGTAGAGTACATCTCGATCAAAGAATCGCACGGCGTCGTTTTATTGTGTTCTCACAGACCGTGCCGTCTCACGAGCTTTTCTTTTATACCATGACAAGCTGATGTTCTCAAGGTTAAATTTCCACATCAATAGCCCTCTGTTTTTCATACACCAGCCTTTTTTCTCCTCCTCCCTTATTCATTTTTGATGTGTATCTTGAATGCAGCGTCAAATGAATGTGACTGTTCAGAGCATATCTACGCTGGCCTTTTTTTACCCGAAGCAGAACCCGCAGCTTGTCTCTATGCTGGTACGACTTACTCAAAGTAGGTAGTAAAATGGCTGTAATAAAGGGGTAACCATTCAAATAGGAAAGGTTGTCTGTATCAGGTGTGGCCAATGCTAGTACCTGGCTGAAACTAACAGGTCTGTATTATAGCTAATCAAAGCTTTCAGTAGCACCTGAGTTTTAGAGCTGGGAATGTTGGAGCTGAACTCACAGGCATGGTAGATATGCAGGAATGGGGTTGGGCATACACGGCCCATGAGGAGGTGGAATTTACTAATTGAAAACTGTTTTAGAGTCGTGCCGCATTTTTCAGCTGCCAAGAAAACAGGTTATGCCAGCCCAGGTACTTCTACACACTCTTTGCTAAAGATGACAATGGGTTCTCGTTTGGAAATTCGATAAACTACATGAACTGAGCATTTTTCCAGCTCTCCTCCTTCTGTTCACCATCACAGTAACTAGCCATATCATTGAAGACAGTAGGCCTGACCGGAAGGTTGTGAGTTCAAATCCCAGCATCACCAAGCTACCAACACTGCGCCCTTGAGCAAGGCCCTTAGCCTTCCGCCCGGTACTATATTGAAAACATGTCATTAACACATTATTTGATGTTTTACTTTGTGAATGTAATGTATTTTTGAAAATACACACTCATTTCAAATCTGATGACTGCAACACACTCCAAAAAAGTTGGGACAGTCGGCTGTGTAACATCACTTTTTCTTTTAATAACACTTATTAAGCGTTTGGGCACTGAAGACACCAGTTGGCTAAGTTTAGCAAGTGGAATTTCCCCCATTCATCCATTATGCATTTCTTCAGCTGCACAACTTTATGGAGCCTTCATTTCCTTATTTTGCGCTTCATAAAGCGCCGCACGTTCTCAATCAGAGACAGGTCAGGACTGCAGGCAACCCATGCTAGCACCCGCGCTCTCTGTTTACACAACCATCCGCTTGTAATCCAGGCAGAATGTGGTTTGGCGTTGTTCTGCTCTGGATGGCAGCATATGCTCCAAGGTGTGTACGTATCTTTCTGCATTGATGCTGCCCTCACAGATGTGCAAGTTACCCATGCCATGGGCACTGACACACCCACATACCATGACGGACGCTGGCTTTTGGACCTGACGCTGATAACAGCTTGGATGGTCCTTTTCCTCTTTGGCCCAGAGAACACGTCTGCGGCACTTCTGGACAGTGTTGATGTCTGGCTAAGTAAAGCCTTAACTTGCTTCTGTGGATGCAGCGGTGAATGGTGTTAATTAACAAAGGTTTACCAAAGTATTCCCGAGTCCATGTCGGGATCTCCATTACAGACTCATGCTGGTTTTTAAGACAGTGACGTCTGAGGGATCGGAGATCACGCGTATTCAAAAGTGGTTTTCGGCCTTGCCCTTTACACTTCGAGATTTGACCGGATTCCTTGAATCTTTTCATTATATTTTGCACTGTAGAAGGTGAAATTCCCAAAATCCTACTGATTTGTCTGTGGGGAATGTTGTTCTCAATGTGTTGGTTATTCTCTGACGCATCTGTTGGCAGATTGGCGAGCCTCGACCCATCCTTGCTCTTGAAGGACTAGGCCTTTTTTGGAGGCTCCTTATATACTATGATTAGACGATTGCCTCACCTGTTTCACATCACCTTCTTATTTCAACTTCTCACATCGCTGTTAGTCCTAAATCGCCCCTGTCCCATCTTTTTTGGAACTTGTTGCACGCATCAATTTCAAAATAAATGTTTATCTTCAAAACAAAACTATGCAGTTGATTAGATAAAACATCAAATACCTTGTCTTTTTACATTTTTTGTTTAAATACAAGTCAAAGTACATTTACAAATCTCCCATGTATTGTTTTTATTAGCATTTTCCATACTGTCCCAACTTTTTCGGAATTGGGGTTGTTTTTAAAAAAAAAAAAAAAAAAAAAAAAAAAAGGTAAAATATGGATGGGAATATACTTCAAATATATTTTTCTCATATGAATTCATGAGTGCCAATAAATGTTACACACATATATTAAACAAAGATTTTTTTTTTTTTGATAAACTTGTGGTGTTTGCAATTTTTTGATATCCATGAGAGCAGAGTATTTTTGTGAATTTTTTAAACAAAAGCTTAAACAATAAAGACAATTTTCACAGCTTTCTTCGCTCATATTTACCAAGGGTGCCAATAATAGTGGCGGGCACTGTACACGTAAGTCACTCCCGACAAGGGCATCTGCCAAATGGCATAAATGTAAATTTCGTGGAATTTTCATTTCATATTAATGGCTTGAAGTCAGTCCAAAACATATCCACAAATGAATACAGATAAGACGAGCCATTCAGTTAGAACAAAAAGAAAAGGTGCCTTATAAGAGACCTGCTGCGAAGGTTGAGCCACATTACAGGAAGATGTAGCACATACTGTGCTTGAGAAACACTCGTTCACCGTTTGATCATCATTTCTGTTTTCAGCTCTCCGTGGCCATTGTGTTTTATAGAGTTTTGTGGGCATCATTAAAAGAGTACCAGCTGTGCTTTGGACGCTCTTGGCAATTCACAGGTTTTTGACATTTCTAAACATCAGAAACGTGATTCGGTTTGGATAAGAATCTTACTAAATGATCGATAAATGAGGCCTAATTATAAGGAACATTAATAAGTAACACAAAGAGGAATTCCTACTCGGCATCCATGTTGTTCTGCCTCATCTGCACAGTGGGAAGTGGGCTGACTGTACCACACTTAATGAAAAATAAGAGGCTCAGATGAACGTGTGTTGTAGCTCTGAATCAAAATGATCTCTCCAGTTCATATAGAATGAGCTGGAGACTGCGCTTAGCTATCTAGTCTCTATGGGTTAAGTGTGTTTGCTTAGCACAGGGCCTCCTGGGTGAGGCTGTGCTAGGGTTGGTTTTTTTTTTTTTTTTTTTTTTTTTTTGCTCTGGGATTAGCATAGTCTCGTTTCCGCAGCAGCTGATCAGCGTGCCAGCCTGGTTCTCTACCTTATTCGTGGAATGAAAATAAAGCTTCATATATGAACCACACAGTGCTTACAATAGCTCCGTAAATAACATTTGCGTTTCCCAGAGGCCATGATTTATATCATGTTACCAAATATAATAGAAGCTGACTGTTGTTACTATGGTTACTGAAAACAAGCGTAGATGTATAGGTTTAAAATGAGAAGTCCTGGGTCAAGGTCGTCCATAGAGTTATGTTTATTCATTTGGCATGTGCTTTTCTCTCAATTGAGAATATAAATCCTAATATAGAGCTGAGCGCTCGAGGCTCAGGGCCAGTTTTGGCTCTCTGGCAATATTGGCATTTATTTTCAACTCGTATCCTTCAGGTCACCAAGCTTTAAATGCTATCGAAAAGAACGTTCTTCTCCTTTTTAATCATCACGTGAGTGGAGATCAGAGTTCTTGGTGTAAATATTTCGTTAGTGCAGTTCCACTTATCTCAAATATCTGTGTATGTGCTGATTTGAAAGAATGGGGGAACCGCTCTGCACTCACACTGCCGTACTTTTTTAATTGCCATGGCATGCGATGACTTTATGAATGCTACAGTGAATCAAATAAGTCATTGTGTTTAACCTGCGTAAAACTCAAGCTTCCTCAGGCCTTAGTGTTCCCTCATTAAAAAGTTAGCAGTTAAAGGGCTTATCTTACACACATTAATCTGAAATTTCAGACTTGAGTGACCCCTCTTGTCAACTCAGCTTGCACCCAATCTCTAACGTCTAATTAGATCCAAGGAACATTGCTTTGAGTCACATTAGCTGAATTTATTTTTCCTCTTGCACACGTCTGCCCGTACTGGCTTTCCATAAGACGTTCGCAAACAATACGTGCAAATCAAACCATTCCCTAGTTAGTTTTTGGCACAACATTGCAGTCTTCTGCTTCAGCTCAAATCAAGATACAGGGTCACGATCAGGAGAAAAGACAAAAACACACTAGATGGATCTGGAGGAACTGAAATAGCACAGCTTTTGGACTAGATCCACTTGATCTGTAGCCAAGTTTAATTTGAAAGATGGCGAATTTCCCCCCTTTTCTCCTGTGCAGATTAAATTCAACTTTATAAGCTGCTGTGAGTTTATGAAAAATTGCCTCATATCAGCTACTGCAAGATGTTTAACTGTAGACCATAACAGTATCTCTCTTCTTTATTTTAAAGCCGGAGAATGGTTCCACATATTCAAGTATTATTCTGTTTTTGGTTTGCAAATTATACAACGCGTTATTGTTTATTTAACAGGGAGCAGCCTGCTGTGTTTGCTTAGTCTGCACAGGCTTTGGTTTATGATGTGTCTTATAGAAAAGAAGGGGGGGAAAGTCCTCTCAACCTTTCATAACATGCGGATTAATAAATATAATCGTAGGCTGAAAGGACGTATTTTACATGAAAACCAGGGTATACGTTTATAGCAGGTTAAAGCTGCATTCTATCGATGAAGTAAATTCTCTGAGGGCAAATCAGGTGCACGTCAGTCAGTCCTTCTGCGTTTCTGTTCTCGGTGCGAAACGAGAGTAAATACAAAATGTCCAGTTTTGCCACTGAATAATAAAATGAATACAAAATAATTGCTCCCCATTTTCTGTCACCTGCCAATCCCAACATACCAACCAGCTCTCCCCTATAATGCTGGAGAGGATATATCTCCTTTGAGGCACATGAAGCCAGCCAATCCCATCTTTTCAAACTTGTGCTCATAGGGAGGAAAGCACTATCTATCTGCATTCTTCCACATACATGAGCTCACAGACGCACACGATTGGCTAGAGTCGCTGTGGTTGTTCTTGGAGGGAGAGTATGCCCCTCCGAGCATGATTCAGACTCGCGATCTCCCAACGATAGGGCCAGTGCTTTTCTGTTATGCCTCTAAAACCGTCATAAATTGATGAAACCTCATCATTGGATCACCAAGCATGCTAAGGGTTCATGTTGATGTTCGGTAATTTGGTAACATGGTAACATGTTTCTTCATGTGTGTAACTGCTTCCCTGGAACGAAAGCATGTACCCGCACACACACCGGCACATTATATATGCCTGTATTATGTTTGTAATGTTAGTTAGGAGGTTTGGCTGCTATTGTATGTTAGTGAATTTTATAAGAAAAACAGCCAGAGTGGGACTTCCACATGTTGTGTGTTACACACAGCCCCATACATATTTCAAGCAGGCTGCTCTATATAGTCTCTGGTTTCGTGGTGAGCGGTTACAAATTAGCGCCACATTATTAGCATGGCTACAGTATACAGACATTGAATAGATTGTCAGTGATTATCAGGTGAGTAGAACTAACCATGGCCAGGCTGTTCAAAAAATCCTTAAAAACATTGTTTTATCTTTGTGTTTGATTAAAAACTGGATTTTGTGACCTCAAAATTCACATTCACATGTATCCTTCCGACTCCTCAGTGTTCTGCAAGTACATCCAGGAAACGTCTTCCTGATAGTCACTGCAGCAGTGTTAGAGCATATTCTCTTCTGTTCCTTCTCTGACGCCTCACTCCTCTCCAAGTAGAGAAGGAAAAAGATAGTAGGTGACCTCCCCCAGAGTCGGCTTTGAACTTTGCTCCACTTTATCACGCCAGCTCGTGTTCAGTGGCGTTGCTTTTCTGTCTGCTCTGAATTTGCCTAGCATTTGCGTGGCTTTTGGTCCCCGATAAAGGGTCACGAAAGTGCAGGACTATTACTCTGTGTGTCATTCACAGGTAAATTTGCATGCTGTGATTTTCATACAGGCCCTTCAGTGTGTTGCTGTGGTAGAAGGCTGATTGTAGCTATAAGTGTACAGTAATGACCGTGTTAGTCAGTATTGTTCTTGAAGCTACATATTTTGTTAAAAATGAAAACAGATTTTTCTAATTGCGTGAAAAACATTAAGTGCTGTGACCAATCAGAATTGGCAGGAAATTTGTACGCAGGCTTTATACGCCAGCTCGGATACATCAAACATCATCTCTAGCTGAAAAATGTCCAATTACGTGGTGACTGGCAGGAGCCGCAGCCAATCAAATAAGAGAGAAAGAATGAAAGCGTGTGAGAGTGTAAACAAGCCAAACAGGAATGAGAGAGTGAAGGAATCTGATATTATACTATAAAAAGAAAATGGATTCGGGTGTGATGGAGTTTTGGCTCTTTTTTTTTTTTCTTTATAATTTGGTGGGATGATCGTGACTGATAGTAGGCTGATGTATTCTCATTGGGACATTTGTGTTGTTAGCCAGTTCTTAAGCTCTTTTAGCTAGTTGGATAGTAGCTAACATTGCATTTCAAACTTCAAATTGGGCAAGCTAACAGACTGGGTTTGTGTGTGTGTGTGTGTGTTCCGTGTGCAGGAAGCAGATGGAGAGGACAGACTTGGACTGGCCAGTGAAGGGGAAGGGGACATGGAGGGCGAGTGTAAAGCAGACACTCCCGACGTGCCGCTGTCCAATGACAACACTCCACAGTGTCTCAACAAAGCCCTGGAGGGCCTGTCGTCCAGGTAACCCTGTCACTGTCAAGCCTTGTAAACTGTAACTTCAAAACAAGAAAATATAACGGAACCAAGAAAGACTGAGTAAGCGTGGCAGTTTAATGTTATTTATGATAGGGATCACAATACTTCTTCCTTGTATTTTTATAATAAATAGATCGAAATGAAATAAAGCACATCATACATACATGTAATCAAGTTTTATTTAACGTCACTTTAGGTCCGCTTTACTTGGAGCATTCAAGTCCCCGTGAAGTGCCTTGAAATGCGCAGTGTTATTCAGTCTGTTGACTTAATTGCCACTGAAACAGGAAGTCAGGACGAGACATATCGACTGGCTCCTCCCCCTTTTTAAACAGCCAATAGTGTTTCGCTTATCTCACAGCGTGGGCTGAAAAAAAGCCACAAAACTTCCATTTTGATTTCATGGAGACTTTAAAATATCTAATAATTGCTGTGTGTTAGAGGACATTTAGATACCCTTGTATTTCTAACAAATCTAAATCATTTATCCATTTGGATGCACCTATACACCTATATAGCTACATAAAATAATACCCATATTCCCTGCACCCTAAGTTGTACCTTCACTGGATTTGTGTTTTTTCCCCTTGATCAAACATTTAATAACCAGTAAACCAAAAACTCTACATTGCTATCCAACAACTATCCACTTGTTCTTGGGGATCTTCTACATTTTGAAACAACCACTGCTGTCTGAGAGCAATGCTGCACACACCTGCCTTCTTCAGAAAGCCACTTTTATTCAAATAAGAATGCAGATAGTGTGGTATTCGCTGTTTAATGATGATGAAATGCTAAATCAACATGGCATCACAATCGCAACAGGATTAATAGGGTCTTTCCGCTGGGGGGCGATCAGCATTCGTGCTCTGTTCAGTGGGATTTGCAGCATGGAAATTTGCTGAATGGAGGCGCCTGGGTTTGTCACCATTTCTGATGACTCGTGTCTCTCTCTCTCTCTCTCTCTCTCTCTCTCTCTCTCTCTCTCTCTCTCTCTCTCTCTCTCTCTCTCTCTCTGCCTCGCTTTCTTTTTATTGACAGTATCTCGCATATGCTCCATGCCCTCCTGGATGACTTGCAGCATCTGTCCTCTAACATGTCCCCACACTGAGAATGTTTTACTGCACTGCAGCCCTACCCATCTTTTTAACTGTGGTCGCTTTGTTCGCTTCATGAGCACTATCCTAAACTGTGAATGAACAAGTACCTTCAGTGGGGATGTGTGCTTCTGTGCCATTTTACACACCCACATTCCTGCAAGTCAGCAGAGTGGGATCTTTTATTGCTGTTCGCTCGAAACTGATTTTCAGGCTATGTCAAAGCCTGGTATTATTACTGCTCTGTTTTTACTGTGCCAGTTCAATCAGTAATCAATGAATCACATTCCTGCTTTTCTTATAGTCAGTCTGTCAGTGTGGATTAAAAACCTTTTGTAATGCATATAAATACCAGTAGCTATGAAAAACTGTAAACTAGAAATGCCCTTGACTGCACAACATGACATAAATATTACATATGACCGAATCCATGGGGAGAAATTCAGGTGAAAAAACCCTTATTGCCTTATATGTTGTCCAATTATTTCGTAAGCATGCTAAACACCTTAGAGCCTTGGGATGTCATTCTAACGCACCTCTCCTATTACAGACACACCTCAGCCAATTCTGCATGCTGTTAAACAGCAAGTAGTCAAATGTCTGTAGTCAAATCTCTTCAATTCCCACCTCTGCCCTGTGTGCGCAGAGTTTGCATGTTCTCCCTGTGCTTCGGGGGTTTCCTCCAGGTACTCCGGTTTCATCCCCCAGTCCAAAGACATTCATTTTCGGTTGGTTAAAATCTCTAAATTGTCCATAGTATGTGAATGGGTGAGTGTGTGTGGTTGTGCCCTACAATGGGTTGGCACCTTATCCAGGGTGTCCCCTGCCTTGTGCCCCGAGTCCTCTGGGATAGGCTCCAGGCTCCCTGCGACCCTGCGTAGAATAAGTGGTACAGAAAATAGATGAATAAGTTTACTGTAAGGAGATGTTTAACTAACATTTATGGAAGGAGTTACCAGTTTCAGTGCTTTATAAAAGTCAGAGCTAAAGCTGTAACTTGTAAGTTTTCCACCACTGCGAACGTCTTCAGGGCAAAAGGCTTCATGGATTCTCGATAACTTGGCAAGCAGCATTTTTTTTTGTGTCTTATTAATTTTATAATGTTAAAAAATTATAGCATAAGTGATAACAGGAACTTGTTTTGCCATCATTCAACAGCATTAAACATAACTGTAAATAACTAAAAAACATGTAGTAGTTAGCAAATTGCTGTGATATAAGAGGAATAAATAATTTTCCAATAACATCATGCTGTTATGAGGGTGAGTCAGATTAAACCTTAAAATCATGACCTAAATTAAAATTTTAATTTTTAATTTTTTTTTTTTTTCCGAGACCTTAATAACCTTCAAAGCAGAGCAATAAAACGTCCTCTCCGATGCATCCTTTCCGGTGCATCTTAGCGTCCCTGGTCTGCACTGCCAAACAGAAACCCTTGATTATCTTTGCTCGCAAAACTTGAATAGACATTTAAATGAAGAAAATGAAACTAGGTGTTGTTTATCAGGGCTACTTCACTATACACAAATTCAGTAAGTATCTCCACCGCTGTTTACCACAGAGCACACACACATGTAGTTTATATCATTCTATTAAAACTTTTGTATGAACTTAATTACAACTAAAAACTTGCTACATATATTTACAGTCCCAGCTTCAGTTTTTCAGCGTTCCTGACCTTGTTAACGGTTAATTAAGTTTAAACAAACAAAAAAAAAAAAACGACCAAACAGTAAGGCTAGCGATTGCAGCTACAGCCGACTCGTAGCAAGCTTCAGGTTGTTGCTTTTCTACTATAGTGACATAAAGTAAAGTACATAACACTTAATATTTGGTAGCATATTCCTTGCTTTCAATAGTTGCATCAAGCCAGCAACCGACTAACATCACCAAACTGTTGCATTCTTCTGTTGGCAGTGTGTTTTGGGTCATTGTCTTGCTGCATAAAAAAGTTCCTCCCAATTAGATTGGATGCATTACTCTGTAAGATTTTTTTCTCCCATAGACAGCTCTCTGGTCTTCATGTTGGTTTATCCTTTTTAACAACAAATGCAGTCTTCACAGGGCTCAAATCAAGAGTAGAGATTCAGAGCTATTAATTGTTTAAACAGTTTCACAGGGCACATCTGGGCAACAAGAAACACCTGTCAGTCACATGTTCTAAGATTTTTTGATCACTTGATAAATGGGTGGGCTCAGACAAGAGGTGTCATGTTCTGAGCTGTTTAACACATCTAGATATAAATATCAGGAACTGAAAGATGAAATTCTGATCTGTTGTCTCATATTCATCTTTTGATCTGAAACTCAAATGTTTTGGCCTTGCCATTTCAATACTTTCAGAGGCAGCTGTATCTGACCCCCCAACCACCCAACGATAGGATGATGGCATATTACACACGATCTGCCAAGCCTAGTATAACACAAAATGTTCTGTTATACATCTACTGGCTTTTTTTTTTTTTAAATCATATCTCTTCTTTGGGGTTAAGAATGAGTAATGATTTCAAAGGAGAAGCTGTGGCTGCATAAGGATGGTGAAATGCAATCACAAATCCTGCCATGTTTGGATTTGTCCTTTAAGTAAAAGGTCAAGAAGGTCACTGTATGTTATATGGTTTGATTTGGGATTGATGTTACTGATGTATCTCCTGGGCCACAAAATTCACTGTTGTTCTTTGTCTTTAATTTTGAATGTTTTGGCAGTAGTATTTGTATTTTAAAAAAAAACAAAACAAAAACACCACCACAATTTTATTATGTAAAGTGTGTTGAAGAAGTGAATTCAGATTTGAAAAACACTTGTTTGTAATAGTAAACAGCAGTAATAGAGAGGTTTGTTATTTACCAGAAGTTCTTAGTCTCTTGCAACATGTGATGGTTTTAATGGCACCTCTGAATCATGTAGAATTCGTTCTTAAGGTCAAGTGTTAAAAGCAGTTTCATTCTTTAGGTATGCAGTGCACTCATTTTGCAATCTTATGCTTGTATGTGATGCTTCTGGACACCAGACTGGAAACCACACACCCACCCACACATATTTCAACAGAGAAATATTTATACTCCCTGTTTCTATGTGGAGTTTAGGCTTCCTTATTCTGTTCCAGGATTTATTTATGGAGTTAGGGAGTAGACAAAGTCTAATTTAGACAAAGCACAAAATTTGGAACACGTATTCAACATGCATATTTTTTTTAAAAAACAAATGTCCTCCCAATTGTTTCCCTGCTGTCAGTTCATTTTATTTGTACAGTGCTTTTAACAATGGACATTGTCATAAAGCATCTTTCCAGAAATGTATACATTTTAAACATATAAATTTATCCCTAAAGATCAAACCAGAGGCGACGGTGGAAGAGGCGCGATATGAAGAAGAAACCTTAGACTCGACGAACCAGACTCAAAAGGAAACCCATCCTCATCTGGGTGACAACGAATAGAGCAATTCGAAATCATTCCCTTCTTTAACTGTGTACATCATGGTCAAAAAGTGCAATTGTTTACTAATATAAATTCATTATAGTTTTCACATGAAGTCTGTTTTGTTGAAGTTATCAGCTGTACACTGATGGACACTCGACGGAAAAACTGTTCATATCGATTGCAGTCCAAAGCTATCATCATGGTTGTACCATCCTCAGTAATCTTATTGATCTTTGGCTGTCCATGTGGGACCATCCTCAGCAGCAGCAGCGAATGATTTCCAATTTGAGAACTCAATAACAAGTAGGGAATCAGGATAGATCAGGCAGGTCCGGAGATTAAATCAAATGTCCTCCTCATTGCTTGTCTTGATCGTTTCCCTGCTGTCACATCCCTGATTCTAGGCTCATTGGGGATTCAATAATGATTTGAATAAAGCATGTTTATGCAAGAAAGTCTAGGACTAAGACATGTTACTGATTTTATTTTTTGTCTTTCTTCTTCATACAGGTGGAAGAACTGGTGGGTACGAGGGATTTTATCACTTACCATGATCATAGGCTTCTTTCTTATCATCTATTTGGGACCCATTATGCTTATATTTGTGGTATGTATGCATTTTACCCCCATCACTTTCTGTATTGGTAAACAATCAAGACAACACATGATACCTAACTGTGACACCAAAAGGGTTCATAGGATCAGTGTAGCTCAGCGAAGTGTAAGTAGTAAAACCTTTGGGGGCATGCTGGTATAGGAACATAATCAACAATAATATGGTGTGATGGGGCACAGAGTTACTGTTACTACCCCAAGTTGATACCGAAGTGTTTTCATTTCTCTTATACCATAAAAATGACACACAATACTTTTTTAAAATCCATTTCTAGTTACATTTATTGTTTTGAAACATCCACAAAACAAGTTAGTTCCTAGTATTCATGTTATAACAGTCATGCCCTTTTTCCCCACTCTTGAATTTATTAAGACAAAATGCAGCTTTTCATGTTATCCAGAAAATGGATAAAGTCCTCTGTCCTGAAGACTTTCCTGTGACATAAATCCCTGATAAATTCTGACCGAACAGATTGAAGAATTCAAAAGCTCTGTGGTATAACATGCTGTATTCAGCCGAACAGCTCTAGACATGCTGAGCAGTAAGATTTTAGTAGGATTTAACTCCTGTGAAATACTGTGCCCTAAACTGATTTGTTTATAATAAACTATCCATTCAAATATATATGTGTGTGTGTGTGTGTGTGTGTGTGTGTGTGTGTGTGTGTGTGTGTTTTGTAGGTTATGACTGTTCAGATCAAGTGTTTTCATGAGATTATAACCATCGGCTATAGAGTTTACCATTCCTACGAACTTCCGTGGTTCAGAACACTGAGCTGGTAAGTGAAAATGAGTTTTTATTGCTGAAGTAGAAAAGGACAGATATCCTTGGGGGGGCGGTGATGATCTGATCTCTTTCTATAAGCCATGTTTCCTACTTTTTAGCCTACTTTTTTTTTTTTAAAGAATTTTTTCAACCATTTCTCTGAATCTGTCCTTTGTGGCTGCATAAAAGCAGGTAGATGGAAACCCTGCTTTAGTCACCCACTTTCACAAATACACACACACATGCACACACGCTTCCTTCCTCCATATTTGCCCATAAATAAACTAGTGATTAACTGGACTTGAGCAAAGTGCACTTCCAAGTTGGAGCCTGACATACTGTAAAGCACCGACTCCCACTTTAACTAAACAATAACATTTCAGAGTATTTGTAATAGAGCGCCAAACCCAGTGAAATTCTCTTGATGTTTTAAAAACAATATGGTGATAATGGACACTAATAAAAATATTGCTCTACATTTCAGGTACTTTTTGATTTGTGTGAACTACTTCTTTTATGGAGAGACGGTAGCAGATTACTTCGGTGCATTAGTCCAAAGGGAGGAACCGTTGCAGTTCCTTGTTCGTTATCATCGCTTCATTTCTTTCACATTGTACTTGGCAGGTGAGTTTGGAAGGGCAGTTAAAAAAAACAACAACAACAAAAAAACTGTTTCCAGTTTCAGATTGCAAGCTGCTTAAAAAAAAACCTCTTTTGGTTGAATCAAAGTGAAGTTGTTTTGGCCTTTTTGATCAGTCTTTTTATTGGATGATAACAAACTTGCTATTTTGAAAGTCTGGATTCATGTTAATATATAATTGTTTAGAAATCACAGTAGGGGCTGTCTAAAATTCAGGCATGATATTTATTTACACTTATTAGAACCAGCATGGCTGAACACAAATATTAATGCATTTTTATACGATCTGATGGGTAACTAAATGTAATTCAGACATGGCTCTGAATACAGTAAAGCTTTATTTAGTTCAAGCATGGAACATTTTACTCAGTTGGGCACTCACCTAGCATTCACTGTATACACTCACCGAATTCTACAGTAACTCAAACAACCACTCTTTACAACCGTGGTGAGCAGAAAAGCTTCTCGGAGCATGCCGAACCATGAGGCGGACGGGCTACAACAGCCACAGCCGCTCCTGAACTGGCAATGTTTTGTGAGATGCTTTTCTGCTCACCACAGTTGCAAAGAGTGGTTATTAATTTGATTGTCTAAATCCTTCCTTATACCTAATACCGTATGTTGAATCTTTCCCACTTCTCCATATTGTAAGTATTACTTACTGTGTATTAAAACACCCCAATGTTCAGGTAAAACTGACTGCATGTTATTTGCTCTTCACAGGTTTCTGCATGTTCGTTCTCAGCTTAGTGAAGAAGCATTACCGCCTGCAGTTTTATATGGTGTGTACCACCGATACTCATGCACGCACTAACACAGACACAAATCTCCTCACTTAGTCTTGTTAACTTGGCAATTTTAGAAGCACTTCAGTGTGTAAATATATGAAAATAGATGTGCATGTAAACCACTCCGTATCTTTGTGATAAGGTTTATGCGCTGAATGTTACTCAGCAACATGACGGTGCTTCAGTTAGAGTGACGCATCTATCGGCTGCAGAAGTGCCAGTGCATCAATTAGTTCCAAGCTCGCAAACAATATATGTAGATGTAGCTCACACATTACTTCCTTAAACTGTGTTTATTTCACTGGAAAACAGAACCAGCTACTGAATGCAGATGTACTCCTGACCTAGGTTTGCTAGTCCTCATGGGATAAGCCACCATACCGTAGTGACGTAGACGTCTGAGGCTTTTTTGTTCCCATGTGCCTAATTGTAATGTGTAACTGTGTTAATTTGGTAAAATCAGAGATCACCGTTATTATCTTACTAATCAGTAAACAAATAATCTGTACTGTTTTTTTTTCTCACCTCCACAAAGATACCACACTTCTGACTGTGCACATCGCTGTACACAGATATATCGCTGTACACATGAACTGTTGTGAATGTTTGTAAGAGTATATGCTTGTTTAAGGGTATTTTAATAGACTTATTTTAACTTCATTGTCCTCATCAGCCAAATGTTGTCCTTGCTGTTCCATTAACAGTGTATATGTTTGTCTGTATGTGTGTGTGTGTGTGGGTGTGTGGGTGTGTGTGTTTGCCATTCCAGTTTGCTTGGACCCATGTGACTCTGTTGATTGTGGTAACTCAGTCTCACCTAGTCATTCAGAACCTTTTTGAAGGAATGATCTGGTAAGCAGGTTTTTCCACTCACACTCTGAAACGGTCGGAATATTTCTTCACTGCACGTCTTTGTTCCATTCTGTTCAGCTTGGATGTTTTGGAGTTCCTCCTACGTCTATGTTAATGAGAGTGTTGAAATATTTTCCTGAACAATGTCAGAAAATTTCTTTGATCTCGAAACTCCCAAAACTACCTATAGGAATATAATGTGACGGGGCATGCTGTTGTGGGAAAATAATCAACAACATGGCAGTGTGATGCACGCCAACATGAATCAGAGTTACTCTTACCTCTCTGAAGTTGATTATTTTCTGATAACTGCATGTCCCGGACTGATTTATTCCTCTTATACCACAGCAGTTTTACAACAATTACAATTTTTAGTTTAGTAATGAAGAGTGCATTTGGTTTTTGTCTGTTCATAGTTACATAGTAATTTTATACACAGTGTAATTGTGGAAGGCCTGTGAGACCAGTTAGTTCCTGTTATAGTAGTTGTTCCCTCGCCAGTCTCTCTTTTTCTTACTCTAGACATTAATAAGACACCATGAAGACTTTCCCTTGGTGGAAAAATGCACTGACACCTGAGACTCCTCACGTAGATTAAACAAACATCTCCTTACATCTAACATATTACAACAATCACATTAATACCTTCTGACCAATTAACTGAGAATTCATCAGTGCTGTGGTATAAATATTAACAAATTTCATTTTAAGAAATTTTAACTCTTCGTATTATGGGTGATGCATTGTGATTGCAATGTATTTAAAAAATAGAAACCCAAAGAAAACGTAAAATGCTGTGAAAAAGTATTTACCCCATCCTGGTTTCTTCTGTTTTTGTGTATGTCTCATACTAAATAGTTTTATATCTTCAAACGAAATACATCATAAAACAAAGGCAATCTGAATAAACACACAATACAGTTTTTATTTATTTATTTTTATTGGAGCAAAAAAATTTATCCAACACGTATCACCGATGTGAAAAACCAATTGCCCCCTTTAACTTAAAATCTGCTTGTGCCACCTTTAGCAGCAATAACTGCAACCGAACGCTTCCGATAACTGGAGATCAGTCTTTCACTTACTTCTAGGACTAGGACTTACTCCTATGCTTTGGATCATTGTCCTGCTGCATAATCCAGTTACACTTGAGTTTCAACTTAGGAACTGAAGACCGGACATTCTCCTTTAGGATTTTCTGGTAGAGAGCAGAATTCATGTTTCCCTCAATTATTGCAAGTTGCCCACATCCTGAAGCAGCAAAGCATCCCCACACCATCACCCTTCCACCACCATGCTTGACCATAGGAATGATGTTCTTTTTGTAGAATTCTGTGTTTGTTTTACGACGGATGTAACCTCACCCTGTCTTCCAAACAGTTCTACTTTCGACTCATCCACGTAACATTCTCCCAAAAGTTTTGAGGATCATCAAGGTGTGTTTTGGCAAAATTCAGAAGAGCATTAATGTTCTTCTGGGTTAGCAGTGGTTTTCACCTCTCCACTCTTCCATGGATGCCATGGAAGTCATGAACACTGACCTTTATTGTTGCAAGAGAGGCCTGTAGGTCATTTTATGTTGTCCTTGGGTCTTTTGTGACTTGCTGGATAAGTAGTTGCTGTGCTTTTGGAGGAATTTTGGAAGTTCAGCCACTTCTGGGAAGGTTCACTACTGTGCTGAGTTTTTCCATTTGGAGATAATGGCTCTCACTGTGGTTCTTTTTAGTCTGAGAGCCTTTGAAATAGCTTTGTAACCCTTCCCAGACTGATGTATTTCAATCACCTTCTTTCTCATCATTTCTGGAATTTCTTTCAGCTTTGGCATAGTGTGTTACTGGGTAAGACCTTTTAACCAACTTCATGCTGTTGAAAAAGTTGTATTTAAGTGTTGATTTGATTGAACAGGGTTTGCAGTAATCAGACCTGGTTGTGTCTAGTCCAGCTGAACCCCATTATGAATGCAGTTTCATTGATTTGGGGAATTAGTAACTCCAGGGGCAAATACATTTACACACAGGCCCAGTTGGTACTAGATAACGTTTTTGCTTCAATAAATAACATTATCATTTAAAAACTGTATTTTGTGTTTACTCCGGTTGAATATAAGGTGAATATAAACACTTTTTCCGTGCAACAGGTTTATTGTACCAATATCGATTGTCATCTGTAATGACATCATGGCTTACCTGTTTGGCTTCTTCTTTGGAAGAACACCTCTGATTAAGGTAAGTCATTGTATAAGGTTAAGATGATGTAGATTACTTGAAGCAAATGTGTAGCAACAAATAAGTGCAACCACTTTTAAAATCAAACTCTAATGTTTCCATTCAGCTCTCTCCAAAGAAGACCTGGGAAGGCTTTATTGGAGGCTTCTTCTCTACAGTTGTCTTTGGCTTCATTGTAAGTTCATCATGTTATAAAGTAGAATATTAACAGGAGAATTGTGCAATGCTTATATGCAGTGTTTCTTTGCATTCCAGTTTGCCTACCTGCTGTCGCAGTACCAGTACTTTGTATGTCCAGTAGAGTACAACAGTGAGACTAATCGTTTTGCTGTGGAGTGTGAACCCTCAGACCTGTTTGTGATGCAGGAGTACACCCTGCCTGTGATGGTGCAGAATGTCTTGCGATGGGTAAGAAATGTTCATCTGTATGATGAAAAGAATCAAAGGGTTCAGTGAGATGAATCATTTGGACCCAGTAGGCATAAAGAATATACAGTTTTCAATAACCTAAAGACATAGAAAAAAAACAAGCAAATAAATAAAATTAAAATAAACAAGCTATGGTTATAATAGTTGAAAGGCTTAAGGGGAAAAACAACAGTTTGCTTTAGAGGGTTACGTTACATCAAACCCCTCTTCTGCCTGTTTCTTTCTCTACAGAAAACGGTGAACCTATACCCATTTCAGATTCACAGCATCGCTCTCTCCTCGTTTGCTTCACTGATCGGACCATTCGGTGGCTTTTTTGCCAGTGGATTCAAAAGAGCTTTTAAAATCAAAGTAAGTCTGACCGTTTTTCTTATTATGGTAACGTTATCACTCTGTGTTCTGGCTTAAATTCTGTCCACATTGAATTTAACATAGCTGCTTATGTAGCTGCTTATTTCCAATACCAAACCAGTGTTTCATGCCAATACAGAACATCAAATCGGTGCATCTCTCCTCAATGTAAAAGTTTATTTAGATTTATCCTGCAGTTGAAATGAAACCATTCAGACTGAGGTGGGAAACATGTAACATGTAAAACATAACCACGGAGATTGTTTCCACAGGATTTTGCAGACACCATCCCTGGACATGGCGGTATCATGGACCGCTTTGACTGTCAGTATCTGATGGCCACATTTGTCCATGTTTACATAGCAAGCTTTATCAGGTAAGAGTGTGTAAGCTCATGGGGACTTCACCATACATACTGGTTATTAAATGTCTTTCTCATCATAAAGATAAACTTCTCTATCAATACAAATACTAAATAGTCACATTTTTTGTCACCAGTTCTATTATTAGAATTATTTTATAAATACATACAGGGATGGATTATTACATTTTGGGCCTCTGAGCCGGGCCACTCCTCCCACATCCCACCACTCAGGAATGAATGCAAGGACCCCTGATCGCCCCACCTTCTAACAAACACTCACACAAAATATGCAGATATTAGTGCATCACACATGCATTAGGAGTATTTGAGTCACTGTTGTGGTATGCAGAAGGTAGTCTTAACTTAGGCCACTTGCTTTTCACTAGAGATCGACCGATATCGATTTTTTTTATTACCGATATTTGCATGTTTATGTGCCTGACAACCCGATATTTATTTATTGTTTTACTTCTGTTTTTGACACAATGATGACAACACCACTGAACAAACTGTTTTATTTATAACAGTTTTGTTAATTTCACTTCCTACTTGCATACAAAACAAAACTCTTTATTTAAACACCAATAAATAAAGGGGTGTGAAAGAGTACAGAAAATAAAGTGCACTGTTAGCAAAGTTTACCACTGTATTTCTTAGCACCAAGCTGCTTAAACTACATATCAAGCATTTATGTAAGACATCTAATTTGTTCATTAAGGGCTGTTATAGCGACCCTGCGCGCAATTCTCAAGACGCCCACAAGATGGCGCCATTTATCGGTGGAGCCGATATTTTAAAAAACGATAAGCGATTACGAAAAAATGCTTGAATATCGGTAAAAGCGATTATCGGGCGATCTGTACAGGTCTGGTAATCCATCCCCGAATACATGACGTATAAACTTGATCTACAATACGTCCTGTACGTGAATGCATTTTTAGAGCATCAGTTATAATGTATAATTATTCAAAATCTTGTTAAAATCTTGTAAAAATGGTCACACTATTTGTATTGTTCTCTGCTTGAGATATCACTTTGCTTGTATTTCCTCATTTGTAAGTCACTTTGTATAAAAGCATCTGCTAAATGAATAAATGTAAATGTATACAATTCTTTTTGTGTAGCAGCAAATAACTGGTATAATAATATAGTATTTTTTATTAACGTATGGTTGCACAATCTGACAGTTTGTGGATGGTGAAATTATTGATCCTGTTTAAAAATGAATTCATACAATTATAAAAAATGTAATGAATATCAGTTTACTAAATAGATTCAGGATCATCTTAATAAGAACTTTTTTTTAATGATTTTATTATTATTTTTAAATAAAAATAAATGAATAAAACTTGCTGTTTTGCCTTTCAGGGGTCCGAACCCCAGTAAGGTGTTACAGCAGCTGCTGGTCCTGCAGCCCGCACAACAGCTCAGCATTTTCAACACGCTGCGCAACCACCTGAGAGAGAAGGGCATGCTGCTTCCTGCTGCACCAGAGGAATGAAGAAACACTCATTTATTCAGCACTTCAGTTAGAACAGTAAGGTTTAGCTATCTATCAGTTCACATAACTGTGGATGCCCAGCCATCACTGTAGAAACTCTGGAGAAACACTATGCAGTGGACTTTCCTCACACTTCCACTGCACAAACAGCTCTACAAAAATGTGACCACAAGGGGGAGGTGTGCTGCTGCTTCTTGTTCTTCTGCTTCTGCTTCTTCTGCTTCCTCTTCTACTTATTGTACTGAACTGCATGTGAGAAATGTCTTCCTACAAACCAGAAGGAAAGATGGACGCACATAGTAAGTGAAGTCTGAGGGCTGGAAGTTTTAAAATAGTTCTTAATGCTCAGTTTGGGCATTACACTGATTTTAAATGTGATTGTAGTGTAATTTATGACGTGTGATTGAACAGGAGAAATAGTACAGTTTTCTTCTGCAGTAATTCTAAGCGGTCACATTGGGTTGTTATGCTACATTATGCAGGATTAGCATGATGATAAATCGTACAGGCTGCACAAATAATCAACAACCTAAAACAGCATGAGTCGTACAGTTACTTCTAAAAGTACAGTAGCCCATGTCTCTTTTCCCCATGGACTTACCATTAGTTAGTTACTTTAAAATTCCAAAGCTGTAGGACTTAGCATTGAGAACTACACACTTGCAGTTATGTATTAATGTAAATAGATATAGATTATACTAAAAGATTTATGGTGTAATATATAGCATATAATTGTGAGACTCAAAATCCTATACATGTTATAGGAATGAAAATATATGCAAACAATAGATTTAATAGTTTGCTGGGCTTTTTTTTAAATAGAGATTTAGCATGATTTAATCTTCTGCGTGAAGGACAATAAGGCGAATGAATGTTGTTTTTGTTTTTAAGGAAGATGAGAACTAAACACTCAGTTCTCTAACCTGTCAAGAATTTATTTGTAGTGCACTATCTTTAAAAAAAAAAAAAAAAGGTTATCACCGAACAACGATATCATATGGTAGAATCAGTGTGTCTTTAAAGGAGATAGTTTGAGATACAGTGTGATTATAGAAAATAAGTGTGCATTTACTGTTAACTCATCTGGTAGCCATATGAGTGTGTTACATTAACTGATCCAATTATAACAACAACAAAAAAGGTTTGCTGATGAGCAGAAGTCCTTCCTGTATACCAAAGCACTGTCTACATACTAGTGTCTACTCCTGTGCAATCAAAAAAACAAATGGGCGAAGTCCAAGATGGCAAAATGTTAAGCTTTTAATGGTCTTCAAAGCAAATCATTTGTAAAAATTAGTCAGAAAATTAGCAAGAATTAAACTAATGCACTCCTGAGACCTCCTGTGCCTCCATTTGCTGGTTTACTTTTGCTGCAGTGAACTGTTTAGGGAAGAGCTAGAAACAGGGAAATTCACTTATATAGTCTTCATGTACACAAAGTTAAATCATGATGATAATTCAAATGTTTGGTGTAAAATTCAAACTAACACATTTCTGGGTGCACAAAATTAAAATAAAGTAAATAACAACATAAAAAAAACACATTTAAATTAAGTTAAATAACTAAACATAAAAAAATGTCCGCACGTGGTTTGTTAAGACCATTAAAAGCTTCACATTTTGGGCTTGGCCATTTAAACACCCCCCACCCCTTGTTGGTGCATTAGGACAATGCACCAATAATGCACTTCTTCCATTAGTTGTTATATTCACACTGGAATATAAGAATAAACAATTAAAAATATGTAACCGTTCATATTTAAAAAGCCATTTGACTTTTCACTAGTGTCTAGCACTTTTCTAGTTTTCCTGGAGCAATATCTTCTGCTCATTGTGCTCGTTAAACTTCAGCTACACAAAGAGACGACAGAAATCAAGTTGACTTGGTGGAATTTTGGGACCAGACCTTTCTACTGTACACCTTTTAATCAGTGGATATGTGGCAATCTATTATGACGTGACTCACCATTTTCCCGTTTCATTCCCATCAGCGGTTGGTTTACATGTTCTTCTCATTTCATTCTTTCCTCTTTATGTCCGCTTTTTAAGTCAACCTGCTGATGCAATTAACATTTTCGGTTTTGCATGTCTAAAAGACGTAACCAGTTCAGGCCAAAAAAAGATAATACACCTCTAGACCAGGTGTCTGTAGCTTCAAAAGCAAGTGATGCTACCAGAATTCTGAATTACTGCACGGTCAACATTGTTGTTCAAGATACAATGCTGTTCCAGCTTACACTGATTAACAACAATCAGGCTTCAGACACTCTCATTATTGTCATATGTTATGATATTATAATGTTTATGCTTTGTACCAAAAAGTTGGGCTCATGTTGTACTTTTGTTTTAATAATTATTTATGGGTTTGATTTACAGTTTATTTTTTAACATAAATCTAAAGGTTTTAAACAGGAAATATTTAACAGTTACCATGGATACATGAACAAAAATGTGTTGGGGGCAAGTTCTAAAATAATAATAATTATTATGATGATTATTATTATTACGTGAATATGATTTTAGAACAAATAAAAACCTTACATTTTCCCCTGCTTACATCTGGTTTCTGATCTGACTGATTCACTCAACATCTGTCCAACAACAATACTCAAAGAACAGAAAAAGTAAGAACACAGAACCACACGTGAATACACGTTAAATCCAGATTAAAAACTTGATTAACTTGGTATCTTTAGTCTTGTAGTATTTCTCATGGCTTTCGAGTAAATTAGTTTCTTAATGGGTTTTAACATAAATATCCTATTTTGTCCTTTGTCATGTAAAACGCTGCTGGGGATTTGAATAGAAGCAGCACATTTACTTAAAAATATCTGCGTATTTTAGCCAGTTGTTGTTTCCAGAAGAGATAGTGGCTCAGGAGGTTTAAATGTTTTCCTGAAGCACTGTATGTCTGAAATGCTTCGTGATTATGATTTCAGTCCTCAGACTGTGAGAAGAGTTGCGTTACCTGGACTGATGCAGTCACCTTTATCATTTAGCCCTAAGCAAGATGGCCAGAATAACTCATTCTCCCACAGCACCTCCTCAGGTGGAGTTAAAATGGCAG
Source organism: Ictalurus punctatus (assembly GCF_001660625.3). Taxonomy (NCBI): domain Eukaryota; kingdom Metazoa; phylum Chordata; class Actinopteri; order Siluriformes; family Ictaluridae; genus Ictalurus; species Ictalurus punctatus. Next base: position 13,557,977 of record NC_030437.2, on the reverse strand, counting down.
CAGAATAAACAAAATGAATACCATTCTGCATGACGACTTCCACATTAAATGTGAATAACTGTGAATAAGTATATGATTACTGACAAGTCATGAGGTTTGAGGAGTTTTACTAGAGTTTTTCCATTAATTATATGTGTAGTTGCAATCAAAATTATTCAACCCCCATTGCAAAATCAAGACTTTCAGCTGTTTGCAATGAACAAATCAAACAAAAGCAGTTGAAATAGTTCAACGCAACGAATGTTTCCCCCAATTCAACCGATAATGCAACTTATAATGATTTCTCCAGTTTCTAGATTATTCGACCCAACGAACAGAATCCCTCACAACAGCACAAATATGCAAAACAGGTGTTGTCTCAAGCACACCTGATGCAGGGCTTCATTAGTTGCACCAGGTGTGCTTGAGCTGGAACACATGAAATACCTGAACTGGCTAGGGGCAGAAAATACATGAAATAACCTGGTTTGAATAATTTTGATTGCAACTGTATTTCATTATACAATAATATGGATTAAACAACACAAATGCTTGCAGACAACAAGTCTGAGTGTAAATGATTGCACCCCTGTGATCTCTGGGTGAAAAACATTCACATGTATCAAGAGACATTACAATTCCAAGAAATGAAAAATAAAATGTGGGTGTATCCGCCAATAAAGAGACCATCCAAAACATAAGGAAATAACAGAAACGTAGCTTGAAGAGCTCCACCTTATTCATAATCTCTTACAGTGAACAAATTCAACTATATTGTAGCTCAGTGCTACTCGTCTCAGCAGCAGTTTCAGTAACTGTACCACTTCCCTGTACACGTACGCACAAATGGATTCATTTTAAAATTTACAATTGCCATTACAGCAAAAATTAAGTTGAAATGGCTGTAAAACCGGCTGAGTTCTGGCAACCACATGTGGGCCAGATCTGTGCCATCATTCCAGTTATACAAAGTTAGTGCTTTGTATAACCAGTTGGTCCTGAGCTTCTGGTCTGTGGTTACATTTCCTCAAACCAAATTATATTCTACTTTAGAGAGATGCTAAATTAATGTGTGTTTTTGTTTTTTTATGAAACGACAGTCCCACTATACAGTTATGCAGGAGACGATTTTGTTATTTTAGACATATTTCACCTGTATTTTCATTTTGCCTTAAGTACTTACAAGATACAAGCTTACGAGTCTAAACGATTAAACGAGTTTAACACAATGCTCCTAGACCTCAGATTTCATCATGCTATTCAGTGAGACTTTACCTGATCCAGCTTGTATAAAAAAAAAAAAGTTACAGCATTAAATCTAGGATGGATTTAGCAGTGGCATTCATTCTTAGAATAAAATTTAGCTTAGTTCCTATGCATTCTTTCAAAATTATTAAATGATTTAAAGTACAAAGCCCACAAATCACATTACTATTAACTGACTGCTAGCCGATGGTGTGTAGTTACAGAGTGGCAGGTTACTGTTGTCGCAAATTCCTCCAAACGCACTTTGCAGCAAACAATTACATATCAGATTGCAAAAGTTCAGGGAGGAATCCTTTGTGAAAACAGGCCCAGAGACCTTGCTGGATTTTACCATGGGTCAACCACGTCCTGCTAGGTGACAATGTCTGTAAAAGGCACGCGAGCTTCGTCCTCTTCCAACAATGCACTTCTTCCATTAGTTGTCTTTGGACAAAACAGCCACCTCAGCACGGCCAGCACCACTTGCACCATCAACCTCAGCAGCAGGAACGCAAACGGAATTGCGATCTGCATCAGGTGGAAGATGGGTGAGCTAAAGCGGCTGAGGATACATGTAGAGAAAAATGTCCCAAGCGCCACACAGGGGTAGAGCAAGAGCTTGGCGAGCATGAAGGCGTGCTCTCGGCCTCCGTGATGAACGTACGGGTGGAGCGTCTCGCGCTCTGTGAAGAGTGCTGTAACCCACATGGCCAGCTGAAAGAGGCCGGCGAAGAAAATGATGACGCAGCTGATCTGGATGGCCTCAAGCTCGTTTTGAGAGCCGCGAGGAAATTCATGTGTTAGCTGGTAGGCTAGTGGCAGGCCACCGACAAAAGCTAGGGAGAAAGTGTTGAAGAGACCCATTAAACGTGTTGCGCGAGTCACATGCAGGAAGAGCGAATGGTGCACAAACCACAATAGGCCCACTGTGGCAAAGGAGCCAAAGTAAGCCAGGTACTCGGGGCCATACTCCTGGAGAGCAGAGATGAGGCTGTTGTCAAACTGCTTCTTCACAACAGATGGGTCAGGCACGTTGTCCTCACTAAAGGCAGCATGAGTAGACGTTTATTAGCAACTGCTCATTAAATATGCATGTAGACTTGGGTCAAGTGCATATCTATATGCTACAATAGTAATAGATTATACCATAGATCTGTTTTTCTCCAGGTATTTAGCATAGACTTAACAGCACGTTAATTACAACCCCGATTCCGAGAAAGTTGGGACAGTATGGAAAATGCTAATAAAAACAAAGAGGAGTGATTTGTAAATGTACTTTTACTTGTATTTAAACAGAAAATGAATAAAGACATGGTGTTTGATGTTTTATCTAATCAACTGCTTTTAAATGTTTTTTGAAGATAAACGTTTATTTTGAAATTGATGCTTGCAACACGTCCCAAAAAAGTTGGGACAGGGGCAATTTAGGACTAACAGCGATGTGAGAAGTTGAAATAAGAAGGTGATGTGAAACAGGTGAGGCAATCGTCTAATCATAGTATATAAGGAGCCTTCAAAAAAAGGCCTAGTCCTTCAAGAGCAAGGATGGGTTGAGGCTCGCCAATCTGCCAACAGATGCGTCAGAGAATAACCAACACTTTGAGAACAACATTCCCCAAAGACAAATCAGTAGGATTTTGGGAATTTCACCTTCTACAGTGCAAAATATAATTAAAAGATTCAAGGAATCCGGTCAAATCTCGAAGTGTAAAGGGCAAGGCCGAAAAACCACTTCTGAATCTCTGATCCCTCAGACGTCACTGTTAAAAACCAGCATGAGTCTGTAATGGAGATCCTGACATGGGCTTGGGCACACTTTGGTAAACCTTTATCAGTCAACACTATTCACCATTCAAAGTTAAGGCTTTACTATGCAAAGCAGGAGCCAGACATCAACACTGTCCAGAAGCACCGCAGACTTCTCTGGGCTCGGTCTCATCTGATATGGACAGCAGTACAGTGGAATCGTGTTTTGTGGGCCGACGAGTCGACATTTCAAATAGTTTTTGGACAAAACAGCTGTCGTGTTCTCCGGGCCAAAGAGGAAAAGGACCATCCAAGCTGTTATCAGCGTCAGGTCCAAAAGCCAGCGCCCGTCATGGTATGTGGGTGTGTCAGTGCCCATGGCATGGGTAACTTGCACATCTGTGAGGGCAGCATCAATGCAGAAAGATACGTACACACCTTGGAGCATATGCTGCCATCCAGAGCAGAACAACGCCAAACCACATTCTGCCTGGATTACAAGCGGATGGTTGTGTAAACAGAGAGCGCGGGTGCTAGCATGGCCTGCCTGCAGTCCTGACCTGTCTCTGATTGAGAACGTGCGGCGCTTTATGAAGCGCAAAATAAGGAAATGAAGGCTCCATAAAGTTGTGCAGCTGAAGAAATGCATAATGGATGAATGGGGGAAAATTCCACTTGCTAAACTTAGCCAACTGGTGTCTTCAGTGTCCAAACGCTTAATAAGTGTTATTAAAACAAAAAGTGATGTTACACAGTGGTAAACAGTCGACTGTCCCAACTTTTTTGTGTTGCAGTCATCAGATATGAAATGATTGTGAATTTAATTTATTTTTGAAAATATGCAAAGTAAAACATCACATAATGTAAAGATGTGTTTTCAATATAGTACTGGGTGAACTGAATTTTCAAATGATTTTTTTTTTTTTTTCCCCATACTGTCCCAACTTTTTCAGAATTGGGGTTGTATTAATAATTAGGCAATAAATAATGTTTGTTACTAAACGGCACATTATTTTAAAAGAAGTATTAACAGCATCACAATAAACTCACTGCCCACTACCTGCACATTCATGCAATTAATCAGTCAGCCGATCATGTAGCAGCAGTGCAATGCATAAAATCATACTGATACAGATCAAGAGCTTCAGTTAATGTTCATATCAAACATCAGAATGGGGAATACATGTGATCTCGTGACTTTGACCGTGGCTTTGTCTGGATTGAGTATTTCAGAAACTGCTGAAAATGCAGATTTTCAAACACAAGTCTCCAGATTTTACACAGAATGGTGCGAAAAACCAAAAAAATAATCCAGTGTGTGGCAGTTCTATGTGTGGGAACACCTCACTGTTGAGAGATGTTAGAGGAAAATGACTAGACTGGTTCAAGCTGACAGGAAGGCTACAGGAACTCAAATAATCACTCCTTACAACTGTGGTGAGCAAGAAAAGCATCTCATATCGCACAACCTGTCAAACCTTGAGGTGGATGAGCTACAACAGCAGAAGACCACATCAGGTTCCATTCCTGTCAGTCAAGAACAAGTATCTGAGGCTACAGTGGACACAGACTCATCAAAAAAAGACCATTTCGCCTGATCTGGCCTGCAGAACTGCTGCTCGATGCATGTTTTTTTGTTTTCCTCACCGTTCTAGAGACTCTAGGTGTGATCATCAGTTTCTGAAATAAACAAACCAGCCCACCTGGCAACAACAATCATGCCACCGAGATGACCTTTTTCCTCATTCTGATATTTAACCGAAGCTCTTGTCCTGTATCTGCATGATTTGATGTATTGTGCTGCGGTCACATGATTGGCTGATTAGATAATCGTGTGAACGAGCAGGCGTACTGGTTTGTGTTCCTAATAAAATGGGCAGTGACGGTCTATCAGTTGTATACTGGTAAACATAATTAATATAGATACAGACCATATATCTAAGATGAGAAGAGTGGCTACAATGGCATAAACGCCATCACTGAAAGCCTCTACTCGCTCCTTGCTCAGTGGTTCACTGGGGTAGTACGTATAAAAAAGCATGGAGTCTGGAGTCTCCTCCACCTGAGCTGAGGAAACAGACCAAAGCCTACAATTAGTTACATATAGACAAATAATTGCACTTAACTTAAAACTTTTACATCTAATGCTTAGAGTTTGCTCTCTATGGAAGCAACCGTAGTTCCGTATGGTACTTACTACCAATGGCTTTAGTCCAAATCCATTTCATAGACTGAGATATATAGGGAATGAATATGACAAGAGCCAGGAGTACATACGACTGAAAAACAACAAGCAGGGTTCAAATTTCAGTTACATTTCTGCTGCTTATAATCTCAGGCTGTTTCTAGAGCTAGTATGTCTTGTACAAATCCAAACTATTATATTCTACAACATCGTTGTTTAGCTTATTCTAAGCAAGCAGTTTGTGGGTTTTATTTTAGTTATCAGACCTGTATGGACATGATGAATTCCTTCACAGTGACTCTTAACGTGTAGTACACAAATATTACTAACCAGTTTAACATAGATGAACGCAAAGATGCCGGCGAAGAAACACATTATAGGCACTCTCACTATAACTTCAAGAATATGGCGTCTGTAATAGGACTGATTTTCCGACAGCTGGATGTGCTCATTTAGGAGGAAAGGATGGCTGAACCCATACAAGACAATAACCGCCTGTGGATGAAATTTAGCAAAGAAGGATTGTTTAACCAGCGTACAGCATTTCCAGATACAGAAATTAATCTGAAAGGCTAAGTCACATAAAGAGTTCAATAAAAACTTCTGCTTAAGAAACTGTGTACTAACTGAGATTTATTATCTTTATATTACTGACATACGCTAGATTATATCTACTTTTATTTTATATTCGCTGTATAAACTTGCTTATAAGGTCTGCTTTCCGTACCTGAATGAGACCGATTATAATGACGCAGGCACAAAAGAGCAGAATGCCAAGGGTGTTATTTGGGAAAGCTGCCATCAGGGAAAACTACAGGAAATAAACAAGACAATCCTATCAGTCACACCATTGCTTTCGGAGGAACATTAGAATTCCTCTCAATCAAATGTTATGAAAAAGTAATGTTGTACATGACTTTACAGTGGGGGGAAAAAAAACATCATACTGTGAGTTATGATAGTATTTCAAAATATCAGGATCTGTTTCCTCTAGGTTTTACTCACTGTGTATGGTAGAAAAGTGATCAGCATCATACAAGCCTGAAATAGAAAAAAAAAAGAGGAAAAGGTTTGTTGGAGTGTAAAAGTTCTGTCAAAAAATGAGAAATGACGACATTTTGTTACTGTGCTCAGAGGAACTTACTAAATTAAGAAGTGCAAGTGTGTCATCGATGCGTTCAATGACCTGAAACAGTCTGAAACCAGACAAATTGAGGAAATGAAAGAATGAACATTCAAAGGTGTGAGATATAAAATACCCCAAGCTAGCTTCCTGAAAGTCCAAATGTAAACTGTAACACAATAACGGTGTATGTTTTCGCTCTACTCACCTTATATGTGCTGCCCAAGCAACTGTCACTATCAGAAATGTCATCAGGTACACCGCAATCTTACTGGTTAGGAGCGACTGAAGGCTTTCCGTCAGTTCCTGTGTGTAACAGTAATATTTTATTAGCATGTTGCTAATATTTTATTAGCAATAATAAAAATAATAAATTTTTTTTTTTTTTTTTTTTTTTTTAAAGAATGTTGATAAATGAGGCCCCAGGAGTGTGCAAAAGCAGGTTCTAGATCTATAAATCTAAAATATGACAGCTTTAATTCATTTCACACTTTATATGCTCAGCAAAAAAAAGAAAAGAAATGTCCTCTGACATTCAACTGCTTTTAATTCCAGCAAATTTCTTAACATGTGTAAATATTTGTATTAACAAGGGGGGGGGGGGGGGGGGGGGGGGGGGGGGTGGGTAATATTAAAAGTAACAGTGAGTATCTGGTGGCCTCCAGCTGCTTTAAGTACTACAGTGCATCCTCGTGGACTGCACCAGATTGGTCAGTTCTTGCTGTGAGATGTTACTCCACTCTTCCACAAAGGCATTTGCAAGTTCTCGATCACGTCTGGGGGGACACACACGGTTACATGTAATTTTCCACTGCAGGGACGATCAGCTGTCCTTCCTGTCTCCCTGTAGCACTGTCTTAGGCGTCTTACATTACAGACATTGCAGTTTATTGCTCTGGACACATCTGCAGTCCTCATGCCTCCCTGCAGCAGGTCTCTGGCATGTTCACACAGGTGAGCAGGAACCCTAGACATCTTTCTTCTGGTGTTTTTCACAGTCAGCAGAAAGGTCTCTTCAGTCTTCTAAGTTATTGTAACTGTGACCTTAATTGCCTACTGCCTGTAAACTGTTCGTGTCTTAAGAACTGTTCCACAGGTGCATGTGCAATAATTGTTCATGGTTCATTGAACAAGCATGAAAAACATCGTTTAAACCCTTTCCAATAAATATATGTGAAGCTTATTTGGATTTTACAAAATTATCTTTAAAATACACTCTCCTGAAAAAGGGACATTACTTTGCTGGGTATATATACACATATACATATATCCCACTTTTTCCACTTTCAGTACAATACTGATATAGGTCTGGGTATCGACTAATACTTGATATTTATATACTTTCAGGAACTGAGCTGATGCTGTGAAAGCTTATATTAACCCCAAAATGACATAAATAATGAAATTCATTAATGTGATATCAATACTGATATAAGAACTTTGAGTATCGTCCCAATACTGGCATCCTAATGGTGACTGAGCGTCTCTCTGCAGAGTTTTGTTTCCAAATGATGCGAAACCTCAGAGGTGTGATAGCGCCGTGGTATAAGACAAGTTGTTTCCCGGGTTTATGTGCAAGCTTAGTGCTGTGCTCATCAAAAACTCGTATGCTTCTTAAAGGCGCTGCCTTAAACTGATCTCTGTTTACCAAATGCAGTGTGAAAATGGATCAAATCTCAAACACAGTTTCAGACCAGCATCTGCTCTAATAACAGCATTATGAGATCAGTACATCTCAGGTAATATGTGCAAAAATGACTGTGGCAGGAGTCTTGCTTCAGGTACTTTTCTCCACATAGACAGAAGAGCACCTGTACATCTCTCCCATCTCTCCAGTTATATCATTATATTGAATTGGTCTATTCTTGATCCAGGAACAGGAATTATCCAGTTCCCCACTACAACAGTGTACATCAGAATTCCAGAAAGTGTGGGTTATTAATTAATTAGAGATGTCGAATATATGGTAGCATTGCCAGCACACAGCTCCAGGGTCCTGGTTTGATCCTGAGCTGGAGTTTCTGTGCATCTCTGTGTGGGCTTCCTCTGGGGTTTGAGGTTTCCTCCCACCTCCCAAACATACTCTAGTATTCAGATTAGCCACTCTTAATTGCTCCTTGGTGTGAACCAGTGTGTGTGCAATGGTGCCATGAGATGGACTCGCATCCCTTCAGGAGTGAATTCTCCTGCTTTGCACCCAGTGTTCCTGGGATAGACTCTGGATGGATGAATGAATGAATGGATGAAAGATGTCTAACATATCTTACCTCATTGTCTTGAAATTTTGTATGGGCAACAGGTAATATCTGCAAAGACAGAAATTCATGAACAACTCAATATGCTGCCCCACAAACATAATGGGCAACTGGTCTCAATAAGTAGTTGTATGATTTATTGTACCATGACAGTGGCGATGATGGAGATGAGAGCATCACTGTAAGCCAGCAGGCGGTGTGAGGACTGTGTGCTGCTGTATCCATCTCTCTCTGAAGCCGTGACGCTCCCCATAAACGAATGAGAATCATTTCTCGGTCTGTTCATCTTCTCCATCGCTTCGTCGTCATGATGCTCGATGATTTCGCTGTCGTTGTTTTCTGCCATGACAGCAGCTGCGTCTCACACATCCACGCACGGAGTTTTGTTTGCAAACAAGAACGACGTTGCAGCCTGGACCGCGCATGCGCAGTGAGGCAGACCTCTGCGTCTCGAAAAGATTGCGGGTTTACTTTGGTTTGTTATTGGTGTGTAGACTTGTGTGAATATGGATATTCAACTAATAGAGTTTAAGTGTCGAGAATTAAAAATATATAGCGAGAGATCAGGCTAGCGGAAATTACGCAATGTTATTGCACGTGACCGCTCCTGCTAAGCCGCCTGACGCTCCCGGAAGAGTCTAAACTATCCCGAATTTTTTTTTTCCTTTATATATAGTTATAGGACGATCCTGGAGCCGGCCGGTTCAGTATTCTGATAAATACACCCCGTCAAAATATTTCTGCAACAAATGCCCGAGTCACAGTTTTATATTGTGATCTGTTTGATCTGTTCATATTGTCAGTGGTTTATGCGTAGACGTTAAGAGCCACGCCCCCAGACCTCTGAGGTCATCACCGATGACATATTTTTAAAATGATCAACTATTAAAGCTAAAAATAAATAAATAAACACATTTTTCTTTCTGAATGAAAAATTTCTCTGACTCTGTCTTAGCCGCATAATATCGTACTAAATAGTTTGTATTGTGTGCCACCTCAGAGCCGTATAGATACTTTTTTTTTCATCCTATTTAATTCGATAGTATGATAGTTTAGTTTTGGAATAAAGGAGAATGAAGCAGGCTGTGTGAGGTTTGAGCATGCGCAGACGCTAGATTGTCCCAAGACACCTGTCATTATTTCCACTAGCCACTAGAGGGCGCGCCGAACCCACAGAAAATCACGGCACGTTGGCTCAATTGATAGGTTTTTACTTAATTTGCATACAGACGGATTCAATTAAAGCAAACCTGGTGGCTCTGTTATGTTATACAGGATTTATTTTGCTGTCCCCTTAGAGGGAAGCATCTCTGCAATCAATACAGAGTTCTTCTGATTGATCACCTTTATTCTATGATAAAGCATTTCTATTCTGATGGGATGACTCCGCCTCCATCCATAGGTCTCACTGAATTGTTTGATGAGAAGAACAATGATATAAATCATATCCTACGTCTGGGCTCCACAGTCACTAGATCTCAACCTGAACCCACCTATGGGAGCTTTTAGTTATTGCATAATCAATAACTTTTTTTTTTTCAAAAGTGTGAGAGCATGTCTGACCTCTAAAGAGATGTGAAGGATAAAATAATATCGTAATAACTGTATGTCCTATTGTGAAATGAGCATCATCAATTTTGTTCATTACCCCATTAAAAATGTATTGGCAAACAGCATGGCATGACAAGTGTCAGCATCTGCATTGTATGGAAACAGAACTCGGCTAAAGCGCAGTGTCCTCGTCTGACACCCCAGAACTTTCTGGATGTTATTTATTCGTTGCTGACAATGCACTTTCCTTCACTCCTGAGTTTAATATCGATGAGTGAGTTTGCCGTAGCTGTGTGCAAAATGATTCCTGATGGAGGTCAATTGAATTGTAAGTGTGTGGCGTGTCAATACTAATCAACTGCTCTAAGAAATTTGTCTAGACACAAAAGTTTAGACACACTCATTCTTTATTTTTATCTCTCCCCCCCCCCCCCCCCCCCCCCCCCGCATTTTAGAAGAATAAAGTTATCAAAACTCTGGAGTAACACAAATGGAACTATGGGAATTATGATGTGATAAAAAAAAAAATCCAAAATAAATCAAAATAATTTAACATTTTAGCATCTTCAAAGTGTACACCATTTTTGACTAGAATTTCCAGAAATGTATTCTTGGCGTTTTCTCTACCGATTTCTTGAGGAATTTCCCTGAGATGCTTTTTAAACAATATTAAAGGAGTTCCTATGCTGGACTCTTATTGGCTGCTTTTCAGAATATTTTGCTAAAAGTCATCCATTAAATTATTATTATTTTTTTAAATAAAATGTTAGTTTTCTAATGAAAGTAATGAAAATGTTGGCACAATTATATTTTTGTCTACAACACTGATTTCAAACATTTAATCTCATACCTTCAGACCAAAAGGTTTTTAAGATCATGAGAAATATTTCAGTCGAGTGTCTCCAAACTTTTGACAGGTAGTGTAGGTGAGACAGTACATTTGAATTTAGAGTCTTGGGGATCTGCCAAATGCCATAATGTTAATGTTAGTGCTGATATACTACACCAAGCTGTAATTCAAGTAGATTCAGCTGAACTGCAGTGCGAGTTAAAGCATGACTAATTTTAGGATGTGATGTACTCCGTAAAATCAGTTATACCTTCCCATTAGAGGAGGCAAAGTCAAAACTAAAGAATAGAAAAAACTTGAGATTCATCTCAAGAAATTATAATTATAAGCATGTAAGGAATAAAACACTCCAAAATCTAGTTTCCTAACAACAACTGTTAATAAAACAAGGGCATTTGTAGTACAGCAAAGTGTTCTATTCCTTTTATACTACAGTAATTTGTCAACAATTGTTTTTTTTTTTATTTAGAATTTTATTTTTTTAAAACATCATGCATTTTAACTGTTTATAGTTGCATTTAATGTCACTTACGTTATCATTCTCTGCCTTTGTCTTTGATTTAATAATGCGTCTTATGTTACCAAGAAACCACAGCGTCCGTCCATCCTGAAGACTTTCTCATGGTGGAGCACTTAAAGGGACAGGTTTATGAAGCGTTGTAAGTGGTAATTTGTAAGTGTTGTAATAACATCATCTCCCACCTTGATACGTTTGATGTGCGAAGTGGGGGAAAAAAACAAGTTGAGGTGCTGGATTTTACTGCTTGTAGGCAGGGAATTACAAGATGTTACTAACAAGTTGTAAATGTTATATATCTTGTCCCTAAGAATGAATCGTTACTATGTAAACTATAAAGTATTACAATGATGGCATTAATATATAATCCTGTGATTTGAATTACAGCTGGTTCTACTGTCAGAGCTGCTGTTATAGAAAATTAACACTTTCTGACTAATCAAATTCAATAATACAACAGTTCTGTGATGTAAATAATTATAAGTATTAAATGTGTAACATTCACAGACTCGATTTCTAATCATCTAAGGCATGGTGTGAAGAGCCGTGGGTTGGCAGTCGTGGCTTTTGGCGGTTAAGGCTCTGGGTTATTGCTCGGAAGGTCGGAGGTTCAAGCCCCAGCACTGCTAAGGTGCCACTGTTGAGCCCTCGAGCAAGGCCCTTAACCCTCTCTGCTCCAGGGACACTGTATCATGGCTGACCCTGCGCTCTGGCCCCAACCTCCTGACATGCTGGGGTAGGCGAAGAAAATAATTTCACTGTAATGTATCATTATTGAACTTGGTAATTAAATAGAGGTCGGAATAAGCAGTCTATAGCAGGAAAATCACAAAACTGCCCTGGACTCTGGCAATGAGTTCAACGAGTTCAACACCTATTCTCAATTCTCTCTTCAAACTTACTGTATGTCAGCATAAATTTAGCCACAAGGTGAATTCCCAATTTCTACCAGGTACCAATCACTATCTAATCTTTGGTAGATCAGATCTCAGCCTGCTGCTCCAGCCCAACACTGCAGACATAGGTCAGCACCACATTGACTTCCTTTCCTCCTAATCTATAACTTGCAGAGTGGCTCTTAATTGCTCTTTAATCCTTACATGGTGTGAGCAGCAGAGGAGAGGAGAGGAGGTCGAGATGATCGTCAAGGAACATGAGCTGCATTAGCATAAGTAGTAAATCAAGGAGAAGTCAGGTAACGTGAGCTGCATCAGCATGAGAAGAAAATCTGTTAAAATAAACAGCAGAGAATGATTACATGCAATCAGACAGAGTCTAGTGGAGTGCAGAAGAACTTGAAAATAAGTTTGTGGAAGAAAAAAGCATTGTTTATAGTGACTTGGTGGGGATTAAATTCTTCATTAAAGGGCTTCTAGGGGGTTTTGCAAGAGGAACACCCATCATTGTAGAGTTGTTCATAGATTTCTCAACAAGCCTTTACGAGTTCTAGTATTTTAACTTCCATTCAAGCTGATCTTGGTGCACTCTATGGAAATAGTTCTTGCAATTGTACTAAAACGGTCTTGATTTCTCCCACTAAGGGAACCGCTAATGATTCTGTGAACCCTACACTCTCAGAACGAAAGATTAAATCTGGAAACCTAAAGAATCCAGAAGTGACATAACATGAAAAAATTACATAAAATAAATAATAAAAAAAAGTTAAAACATCAGATCATATTAAATAATTCAAACAAAAGCTTCCAACTAACACAACATAGAAGTGAAGTCGTGTATGTGGAAGAGGGTATATAATGCTTTCCTCCAAGTGTTACGCTGCCCTTGGATGCAGCAGGAGCATCAGTTCATGAAGATGCATTTGGCTGGCTTCATGCATCTTGGAGGAAGCTCATGTTAGCCTTCAACACCCCCCCCCCCCCCCCCCCCTCCCGGTTGGTAGCTATAGTATGATGGGGAGAGGTGGCTGATGAGTGGGAATTGGCAGGTGACCAAATTGGGAAGAAAATCAGTGTGGGGATATTTCAAGTGACTGGTATGTTATTCGATGCTAGTTTCTGTGTTTTTTTTTCTTCTTCTTCTTTTTAACCTATTTCTATTTAAATGATTTACGTGGAACTAGGAAATGAACTGGGTTTTTTTTTTCAATTTAAGATCTAATTCCATGTTTTTTTCTGAGATGTTTAAGGGTTTTTCTCTTGTGGGTGTTGTGATAGTTTTCAGCTTCCTCTTGGCAGTGTGATGAAATGAAACCAGGGAAGTCCCTTTCATTCTTTAATAAAAGTCCTCCCTTTAGCGTAGTCCAGTCCATGGGCGCTGCAGTATTCCTATGAGCAAGTGCTGGTGCGGGAATTTTCTGATTGATAATGTGATTCTCTCTCTCTCTCTCTCTCTCTCTCTCTCTCTCTCTCTCACCATTCTGATGTCAAAAAACTTCTTCCTCAGATACTGCTATTTATCCGAATAAAACATACTGCAAAATTAATCCACTAACGCAACATGTCTGGGACACACTGACTCCATAATGATAATAGAACTGAGGAGCAGAAGGTTTCGGTCTCCAGAGTATCTCAGAATGACACCAAGCATCAGCTCATCCTGGATCTAAGTAACAGCCATGTAATTACCCCAAACCTGAGTAGAATGAATGAGCCTTCTCTGTTTCCTCAGCTGTTTGAAGTAGTCAGGGCTTAGATCTTTTGTGGCAGTTTTAAAAGGCTATATATAAGCAATGAAGCAAGAGAAAGGAATTAGTATTCAGTGGGCTAAGATACTTAAACATTAATAGGCACAACAGTGGACGTGGCAATGAATGAAATTTAGATAAGTTAGCTAACCAGACTCCAGTGGTATTTACTACCATCACAGTTCATTGTTGAATAAGTCATAGTGTTTGTAATCTTCAAAGGTTTGTTCAAACTGTCATGAAGGTATGCATCATCGCATTTTTTGACAGCATCGACACAGCCCTTAAGGAAAATGAACCATGGTTTTACCATAGTAATAAACCATCTCTCTCTTTATAGAGAGGACAATCAGAAACCTACTTGCACCATACACAAATAGCCTTGCTGCTTGGAATAAACACATGGTCAAAAAAAATCAAGGTATACAGAGGGTTAGAATGATGGAAGGTGCCAAATCTAGATGTTCAGGAAAAAAATATATGAAACAAATACAAATACATATCTAGCAACCACAAAATGAAATACTCTTATTAAAGGCAATTTAATGCTTCTGAAGTGTCAGCTTTTGTCACACCTGACAGCTACCTGCAATATATAGCAATGCCTTTTGGCTTGAAGAATGCCCCATCTACATTTTTTGATGGTTCATAAGCCTAGTCTTGGCTGCTGTATTTAATAGCTCTGCTTACCTGGATGACGTTGTCTTTTTTTTCTGTGGACTGGCCCAGTCATGTTGAGCTATTATGCACAGTTTATGAGAGGTTGAGAAAAGCTTCCTTGACCCTTGGATTTAGCAAAGTGTTGGATTTAGAGTTTGTAAAAGCTACAACAATTTATCTTAGTACACAATATGGGCAAAAGTTTGTGGACACTTGACCATCACACCCATCTGTGCTTTTTGAACATCCTTTTCCACATTTATTCCCATTTATATAATAACGTTGCTATTATAATAACCTCTACTGTTTTGGGAAGGCTTTCCACTAGAAGGGCTTGGGATGCATTTGGCATTCCAGTACTTCCCAAAGGTATATTCAGTGGGGTTGCGGTCAGGGCTCTGTGTAGGATACTTAAGTTGTTCCAAAACAACCTTGGCAAACCATGTCTTTATGGAGCTTGCATTGTGCACATGCTGGAACAGGTTTGGGCCTCTTAGTTAAAGTGAAAGAAAAATAATGCTACAGAATACAAAGATATTTTATACAATTGTGTGATTACAAATTTTGGGCAAATTTTTGGGGAAGGTCTACATATGGGTGTGATGGACAGGTGTCCACAAACTTTTGTCCATTTAAGTAAGTAATAAGTAGGATGAGGGCATGTTTGTTCTGTGGAAGAAAAGGTCATGGCCATCATAAATTTTCCAATCCCTTCTACTTGGGTGTGAGTTACAATAATTCCATGGTATGTCAGATTACTACTGCAGTTTTTGTAAAATAAAATAAAAATTCTGACGTTATGGCTCTCCTTACATCCCTATTAAGCCCGTCTGTGTGTTTTGCCTTGTCAACATGCATTTGATAGTGTCAAAGCTTTGCTTTGTAATACTCCTCCACGTGCACCTTCTGACTTTTCAAAACCTTTTAAGTTGGATCTAGATACTACTATTTCTTCATTTATCCAGTGATGTAAGAAACAACAGC
Source organism: Ictalurus punctatus (assembly GCF_001660625.3). Taxonomy (NCBI): domain Eukaryota; kingdom Metazoa; phylum Chordata; class Actinopteri; order Siluriformes; family Ictaluridae; genus Ictalurus; species Ictalurus punctatus. The sequence goes on along the minus strand of NC_030437.2, from coordinate 13,542,238 downwards.
ATGACACATGCTAATGTATTAGTTTGTGTACTTTGGGCAATGAATAGTTGGACATCATATTACATCCATATGGCTATGACATAGAGGTCACATGATGTATTAAAGCAATACTTGACCAAAGTGACATTCACAAAGCAAAAATACAACTTCTTTTGTGGGGTGTACGCCATGAAATAACATGGTGAAGATAGTAGATGCGGATGATTAGGATCCTGAGTTGCTAAATTATTAAATTAAAAGGAGGTGCAGTGCAGATGCTAGCTGCTGTGTGTGCAAGTTATTTTAGTCTGCGGTTTGGAGTGCAGGGTTTTTTTCACTCTATTAATATTAATGGTGTTTTTTTCTTTACCCTTATTTTATGGCAGCCTCACCCACCTAACACACACACACACACCACTTGAACTAGCACTCATGCACTCATGTAAAAATAAAGAAATAGCAAAAAAATCACTTCTAGAAAAAAAAAACCCTTAAAAAATTAAAAACAGGATTACACGAAATCTCAATTACCCCACTTTAACACCCACACAAAGATGACACACAACAGCACAGCCTTTTCAACCACCTGCCCCTCTGAAGCAGCCAGAAACCCATAAGTAGACTTGGAAGTCATATAAGAACACTTTCCCAAATCTAAGAGCCTCCCAACTGCATTGCTCCATCCCAAAGAGAGCCAAGAGAGAGAATATGACTGTCACTGTGAGTTAGGGCTCATTTCCTAATGGGCTGGTCCTGACTCTGTTAGCTGCCGGGAGGATAAATCATGGAGGGCTCCTGATGCAGTGCGGCCTTGTTTCTCTGGGCTTTATGACCCTGAATGAGCGCCAGTTTTGTACATGGCCACAGAGTAAGAAAAGAACGAGCTGAATGCACAGGAGTCTTTGTAGAACAAATGAATAGCTGAGTTTATGTCTATAATATTGCACTTGAATAGTTTTTCGTGCTATGTGCACTTGACCACAACCTCATGCATTAAAAAAAAAAAAAATCCCCAAACCATCTTTTACTTCCTGTTTTCCTGCGTTCTCGTTCTTTCCCTAAAGAGATTTCCCAGTAGGCGATCACTCTGTGATGTCTTGAAGCCTGGTACACAGCACCCAACCACTGCGAAACCATATGGAACTCATCTCATGCTGTCGATGGAACTCATCTCATGCATCTCATGCACACTGAAAGTGGTGTGATTGCTCCATCCAGATTATTTTACCAACAGTTTTATCATTCATATTTGGTAATCCAGAAATGCATTCTGTATGTGCTAAAGCTTTACAACTGGAGTTTTTAGGTGTGTGTACGTGTGTAATTAGAGTGTGGCAGCCGGTGGAACAGCAGGCAACCTGCACATGAAAAGCTGTGGCACACCTTTCTCAATCAGGTCAGTCCCTAACCAAGCCCTACTGAAACACAGGGATGTCAGTGTAAGCTCTGCTTTCAGATCCATGTAGTGCACTGAGCACACATTCCATCTGGCAGTAAGACATTTGTTTGATGCTTCCTTAACTTGGTGGGTCTTATAAATATTGCGGGAGAATGTATTACCTACACCTACTTCAGCTCTATTTGTTATATTTGTATTACGTACAATAACTAATGCTATATTAAAATATTTTATATTTTGGGGCTAATTTTAAGCCTTTGGGTAATACGAGAGTATACTTCACTTTGCTGCCAGCTTAATAGGTAAACCGACCTGTCACAGTCTCTCCCTTTGTGTTGCCATTTCTGTTTTGGTTTTCTGTTCTGTCTCTCTCACAATCCTGTCATTGGTCTGTTACCCAATTGTGGTTACCTGTTCTGTGTTTGGTTCTGGATTAGTGTGCCTTCTTTTATCTTCTGTGTGTCATTGACTGTGTATACATGCACATCAATAGGCAGTATTCTAATAGTATTGAGTCTTGTAAGTGCCACAGTCCGATTGACCGATTCTGATTGAGACAATATTCTGATTCCCACCCCTGGAATATGCCTGTTTTAATCGCAAATTTGTTGCATGTAAACACCTTATTCAGAAAATCCACTGAAAGGAGATATATGCGCATGCTCAGTCCACAAGGAATTGTGGGTGCTAACAGATGCTTAGCTGTAGGCTAGATATTTAGGAATAGTAACTCAGGCATACATACAACAACCATGTATACAGAAATATTGCTGCAACCCGAATATAGACCTTAAATGGAATTTGACGTGCATGTAAATGTAGTCAGTGTTTGTTGTGAAGTGTTGCTGATAGTACTGTGCAAATTGCCTTGTTTTCCAAATTTTATGTCATTGTACATCCTGGTTTTGACCTATTTTCTTTTTTGACATTGATTATTGATTATCCATAGTTAACTCTGCTTAACTGTATTTTGACCCTTGCTATGGACTCATGGACTATGGATTGTGATTCATGGATTCATGGACTCATGGATGTGTCCTGCCTCTCACAGCACATTGTCAGCTTCCTCCACCCCATCCATCAATGGAAAGAGACAATCACAGGACCACCACTGATCAGATATTGAAAATGCTGCTCAGAATTGTGTTATCTTGGCAATTTTTTTCCCTCCTGTTTGGCAATCAAAGAACCTGGAAAGAAAAATATCTATGAGCTATGTGGATTGTATTTTACAATTGCAGCACAATGCCAAAATGGTTTTGTAGTACCTAGAAAAAACACCTTGCTTTCTAGGCACTAATCGCCTTTTCTATTACTTATGCACTTAGGTTTAAAACCGTCCTTTCAATACTGATTACCTTTTGTATTATGCACTTAAGTTTGAAATTGTCTTTTGATAACAGCTAGACCACTCTAACACTTGCACAAATAATCATTTGTCTTTTGTTCTTCAAGTTTGCTTTGTCTTTGCAGGTTTGCTAGATCATTTGTATCACTACGCCTTCAACTGCTTGTATATTTTGTAAGTTGCTCTGGATAAAAGTAGCTGCTAATGTACTCAATTTTAACAATGACAGCAATTAGGTACTCATTGTTTGGATGTCCTTCCTTTCTTCAAGCTCTCCATTCATCTAGACACTTACTGTAATTTACATTACAGTGAAATTCTTTTATTCACATTTTTCACCTTGTTAGGAAGTTGGGGTCAGCCATAATACAGCAGCCCTGGAGCAGATGAAGTCAATGGCCTTGATCAAGGGTTCAACAGCAGTAGCTCACTGGTGCTGGGATTTGAACCCACAACCTTCTGATCAATAACTCAGCGCCTTAACAATCCCTAACTGCAATACAAAATGACAGCAGAGCAAATTCCCTATGGGTCTGTGCTATTTATTAGAAAGGGAGAGAATGAATGGTAATCCGTAAAGCTATAACCCATGAGACAGATTATGCCATCAGACTATCTCTGCCCATCTGTGTGCCATGATGTGGTGAATCCTGAAAGGTCATGATACACACAGGATGGACCTGACTCTGGTGATAAGGTGCTGTGTGAACAGGGAATTGAATTAAAAAGTGATTCTTTGACCATAAATAAGCCCGATCACCAGTGTCTATGCACCGGGATCAGTGTCAAAAGCCTGAATCCCATGAAACGATTTAGATGTTGTAGTATTGGCAAGAGATAATTAGTTTATCCATTTAAAAAAAACACAAAAAACAACAACAAAAAAACACATTTCTACTCCTGTGACAGCTCAGGACCTGCCTGATTCATCCTGATGCCCTACTTCTGCTTGGAAAAACTTGCACATTAATCTTAATAATTAATATGTGATTATCAGTGGTGTCCAAACTTTATTTTGGAATGAAATTCTGAGTTGACTTTATTTTAGTTTAATCTTGGTCTCGTGTTGGTCTCTTTTCAGTTTGGTTTAAAGTTTCCTACATTACCCACAATGCTGTTGTACTACCTGCTGATAGTGGTGTCAGTGGGAATTAGCCTTTGCTTCATATCTACCTAATGCAGCAATCCTTTAGTCCTGTAATCAGTCCAGCTCTCTCACTTCTTCATCTATACACTCTGCTCAGACTGATCAGGTTCCAAAGCTTCAGCTTGCATGCTAATCCTGCCGTCAATGCCATTGTGACTGTCATCTTGTAACTAGCCAAGCAGAGTCTCTGCCATAACTCAGTGCAACTGTGTTGTATAGCTGTGTTGGAGGCCAGTGTACTTCTATCTTGCATTTCTTGTGAACATGTCATCGAACAGGGGGCATGGTGGCTTAGTGGTTAGCACGCCTACCTCACACTTCAAGGATTGGTGGTTTGAATCCTGCTTTGTGCGTGTGGAGTTTGCATATTCTCCACCTTGTATATTCTTGTGTTGTAGGATGATTGGCATTTCCATATTGTCCGTAGTGTGTGTGTGAACGTGTGTGGGATTGTACACTGTGATGGGTTCGTACCCCATCCAGGATGTCATCCTCCTTGTGCCCCAAGCTCCTTGAGGCTCCAGACTACCCTGTGACATCAGTGAGACAGACAACTACTAAGTTTTCACAGGAATAACAAAAATACAGCACCAACCAACAAATTATTACCACAATCACTAAGTACAGAATAAATATTTCAATCTAAAAAAAATATTTCATGTGTTTCAAGGTGAAGTTTTTCTTCAAGATGTGAAGAACTGGACTACCGAGATCTAGTGTCAGCTGTGTTATGATAACAGCACTCCAGTGTGCTATCAGTGTGAAATTAAGGCGAAAATAAACTCAAGCTGTTATTGTTAAACTATGTCTGTTTATTTTTTTTCCCCTTGGAGATGACTCTAGTCACTTCACTGTCTCTAGCTCCGCCCCCTCGTCGCGCGCGCGCGCACACACACACACACACACACATACGCGCGCAAGCACACACAAACAGAGCTGCACGCGCTCACTCTAACGGTTTATTCAATTAGCCTTTGTCCAACGGACATTTTCACAAACGGCTCTCAGGATTGTTTTGATTCCGTTTCCCGTTTGTACAGTATATATAAAAATATATATTTTAAATGGTGAGAGGAATGCTGCTGATGCTGAACACAGTCGGGATACAAATAATTAATCTTCAGAGAAACTACAGAGAACCGGCGGAGAAACCAAAGACTACCTGTGAGCTTCGGGACGCAGAGAATTAACACACACACACACACACACACACACACACACACACACACACACACACACACACACACTTTTATGGCCAAGTTTTTCGCAGAACTGCTGGCGTGTACTCTGCCAGAGAAAGGCACCTCTCCTGTGTTTGAGGTAAGAGCAGATAAAACCTAGCCTATAGTTTTAGCCTCTAATTAACTGAGGCAACATTAGCTAACCAAGTTTGCGTGTGGCGCGCAGCCCTGAAATATTGAGAACGGTCAAGAGGATTTTAGTCTCTCAGGACAAACGTTATGAGCGTGTGATAATGAAATATTCACAGTAAGTATTCAGCACTGCATTAAGAAGCTGGTCAGTATTTGGGCCGGTGTGTCACTTCAACTGTGCTGAGCATTTCTCAGCTCTCTTCCTTGAGAACCAGGATTTTTTTTTTTGCTAGGATTATTTGCAGAGAAACTATCTGTCATTCATGCATGCATGCATTCATTCATCCATTCATTCAACCATTCATTCAACCATTCACTCTTTCATTCACTCACTCATTCATTCACTCACTCATTCACCCATTCACTCATTCATTCATTCACTCACTCATTCACTCACTCATTCACTCACTCATTCACTCACCCATTCACTCGCCCACTCATTCACTCACTCACTCATTCACCCATTCACTCATTCATTCACCCATTCACTTGCCCATTCACTCACTCGTTCATTCACTCATTCACTCACTCACTCATTCATTCACTCATTCATTCACTCACTCATTCACCCATTCACTCGCCCATTCACTCACTCATTCACTCACTCGTCCATTCACTCATTCATTCACTTGTTCATTCACTCATTCATCCACTCACTCATTCATTCATCAGTTCACTCATTCATTAATTTGTTCATTCATTCATTCATTCATCCATACATCTACCCTGAGCATATACCTACTGGGCAAGAGACAGGAATAAATCCTGGATAGGACACCAGTGCATCACAGGGCAAAACATACACACACACACACACACACACACACACACACACACACACACACACTCCCCCTCCTGTGGATATTTCATAGCCAATCCACCTCCCCATGTTTTTGGGAGGTAGGAAGAAACCAGAGAACCCTAAGGAAACCCACACAAACACACGGAGAAGGTGTGAAATTACACACAGAGAGTAACCTGAGCTCAGGATTGAGTCAGGAACCCTGGAGCTGTGAGGTAGGAATACCCCCCCCCCCCCCCCCAAAAAAAAAAACAAAACAAAAAACAAACAAACAAAAAAACAACAACAACAAAAAAGTAGCTGTCATTTTGTTTAATGAGGAATGCATCAATCCCACATTTGACATTTTAGGTACAATTTCAATATTAGAGCACTGAGTATCAGTTGGTAGTCTGCAAGCTTCTGTTGTCACGTTTTGTGAAACAGCAGATCACAAGTCGCTTCGAGTGTTTGTGTTACGTGTATAAAATACACAGGAGGATCATATTATTTCAGTTGCTGTCTGAGAGCAATCCAACATTTCAGGCTACTATTGGACACGATACAGGTACACACTATCAGATTGGTGTGTCGCTAATTTCGTTTGTTTTATTTTAGGATAGCACATAAAAGGCAAGTCTTTATATAAAAATGTTTCTACATTTAATTCGCAGTCCTATTCCACATAGAAAATAAGTGGTTTGATAATGTAGCCCAAACTCCCTGGTCTTACTTTGAATTTGACTTGATGAAAACAGGCCTAGGTAGGTCAGTGGTTAAAGCGCACCTATTATGGTTTTGAAAGTGCCTAATTTTGTTTTAGAGGTCTCATACAATAGATTTATATGCATCCAAGGTCAAAAAACACTTTAATGTGCTCATAATTTAAATTGCAGCATTACCTTTTTTCCTCCAGATTCACAAACGACTCGTTCAATGATCCATTCTAAAGAATTAATTGTAAACTCCTCCTTTCAGAGAGCATACTCTGCTCTGATTGGTCAGATGTCCCAGTCTGTTGTGATTGGTCTACCGCTGTCAGTGAGTTTCAAAAAGTAAAGGCCCACTGTCGTAACGAGTTTCAGCTCCATATGTTCGTGAGCAACCGATGAAGACCAGAGGCAGGGCTTTTTGTTACAAACCTATGTAGTTTAGTACAGGAAGTAAAATCTGGAATCACTAACGACTCGATTCAGTTGTTCAGAATCGGTTTCTTCTTTTGGGAGTCAATAACTCCGTTTTGAAACTTTGCAGGCTTTTTACATTCACAAACAGCTCTATAACACACTACATGAAAGGTAATATTTTAAAAACCATAATAGGTGCAATTTAAGACCTTGGACTACTGCTCAGAAGGTTGTGAGGTCAAATCCCAGCACTGCCAAGCTGTGATTGTTGGGCCCTTGAGCAATGTCCTTAACCCTCAACTGCTTACTTGTATAAATTAGATAAATGTTGTTCTGTATAAGGTCATCTGTCAAATGCCATTAATGTAAATTAAAAATGAGCATACTTTGACAAGTTCAGCCTAGATTGGCATTTTCTTCAGAAGTTTAAAATGTAGGCCTACATCACAACTAACATTTTTTCCTTCATTTCATAACGTTTATGTGTGCCACCATGTGAGGAACATTCTTCATCCCATCTCAGCTGTGGGCTTGAGTGTTATCCTGTACTCACCTCTGGTTTGTGTGTTCATGTTCAGTTCTGACCCTGGTCTACTCTGTTTCCCCTCTAATCCCCTGGATGAGACCTTCCATCAACCAAATCACAGAGCTGTAGCTTCCAGTATTAAATCATTTCAGTGTGACGTTGATGGTCCTAATCCATCTCTAACCATGGCTAAAGTGAGCAAATAAATAATTGCTGCACAGTTCTGCTGAGAGATTGGGATGTTATATAAGAGAAAATTCCAGTTGGATGTGTACAAGTCGGATCCCTGTGATTCTGCCATGCCTGTCTCATGCCTGTCTCATGACTATTCAGTATCGCTCTATTACTTTCTTCTTTGGTATAAGGCTTTATATTTTTACACAGAATTTACTGAATATGTCAGTACTTCTACAGCAATGATCACCTTGACAGTTACTTACAGTCACACATAGCTGATTGGAATTCAGCATATATTTTTGTCTTTGAAATGTTTCACAATTTTTTTAAATAATTAGATGGAAACATGCCCTCCCCTCTCGCTTTCTGTCTGCTTTTCTCTCTCGGACAGTTAATTCTAATCTGATAAATGAAACTAATCACGTTACACAGGGTGTTTTTAACCTTTACTGTTGACAGGTTTTCAGTTGTTCTTGCCATGTTTCATGCCCCCATTACTCTTTTAAATACTTCATCAAACCCAAACTTAGGTAACAAAAAGATTAATTTTTCTTTAATCTGTTGATCATAATGAAGCACTTGTAAAACCTCCTGACCTAATAATGTTGCATGTGCCTGCGTGTTTCATCCCGTCAGCAGTGGATTGGACACCGCTGATAGATGGACACAGGGCAGAACAGCAGGACCATGTAGAGTTTGGATATGGCTTTGGCTCTGGTTCTGTCCTCATTAACACCCTGCAGTCTTTCGTTTGGCACCCACCAGGGGTCTGTTCTGCATCATCGACACACACACGCCCATACACATAAAGAAGAATATTTCTAGTCCTCTTTATAATTCTGTCCTTTAGTCCTGTAATTTATCATTATTGAAGGTTAGCGCCATTTCTACGTTTTACACTCATGCATGCATATAATACACATAAACACGTTTGTTCCGTTATTGTATTGTGGGTAGAGATGGCACAATATTACTTTTTCTTTTAATACTGATACTGAAACATTGAGTATCAGCTGATATTAACAACTATCCAATATATTTTTCTTTAAAAACTACTAAATTTTAAATTATATATATATATATATATATATATATATATATATATATATATATGTATGTATATATATATATATATATATGTATGTATATATATATATATATATGTATGTATATATATATATATATATATGTATGTATATATATATATATATATATATATATATATATGTATGTATATATATATATATATATATATATATATATATATATATATATATATATGTATGTATATATATATATATATATACGACGCTAATGCATTGCAGTGTTATAAACTACCTCCGAATGGGCCACCGTGCATCGCCATTCAGCGTGTCCTGTCAGCTAAATGTAGCCTAATGTCACTAATTATTATTCAAACGTTCATGCTTTTAATAAATCGTTTTGGCCTGCCACCATATCAGTGAATTTAATCTAATGCTTGTGTTCAGAGTATAAGGTGTGTGTGTGTGTGTGTGTGTGTGTGTGTGTGTGTGTGCGCGCACACGTTTAGGAGTGCACCTCCGGAGACTCATTGTCAGACAGTGTTTGATAACTAAAATACCCCTCTCCCCCTCTCTCTTTCTTTGCCAGTATCAGCCAGAGGAGGATGTCCTCCAGGAGAGTATTTTTATTTTATTTTTTACATTTTATTTTTATACCACACCGTGGTATCGAATATGTTATCGAGTATCGTGTACTTTTGGCGGTATCGGTACCGACTACTAGATTTTTGGTATTGTGACATCCCTAAATTCTATTCTTTGTTATATATCTCTGACTACTTTAAATTGCAACTCTTGTGCTGTAGAACTACAGGACTATTCTGTTCTTACTTGCAACACATGCAACAAAACACTAGTTGCATGTGTGATACCACTCTCATACAGCCATTTGCTCCTGGAACCTTCTCGCTAAGTTCAAACTGGATTTTCACTGGTTCTGAATGACAAGGAACCCCGGAGGTTTTTCAGGATTCAGAGAGCCACAGGTCCATATGTAACTGGTGAACTTATGCTACCATATGCTACCTTGCAGTTCTTCCACTATTTTGTGATGACGTGATCGCTAGCAAAAAGTTTTTAGGAGCAGTAACGGTAGTATAGAAGCTCTCGTGGAGTTTCATTTGACTTTGCCTGCTTTCTGATTATCATAATCTTTTTGTAGTCATGAGCCATGAATTTTCACACTGAACAGAAGCCTCCAGAGAATAAAAGCAGCTTGCTGAACAGAGAAATGCACTGCTGGCACATGACTGGTTGCGCATGACCTTTAATATATTGAGTGCAAGACTTTTAAGGTTAGGTTCAACCAAAATATTACAGTCTGTAACGGAATTTTGGGTGATTACATTAATACATGATCAGATAAGTCTCTATTTCACCCTTATACTTGAGCTAGCCACTAAAAAAGTCATGGGCATTGTGGTACTTTGCAACATTTTCTCACGAATAGTTTTATAATGTCATTATACCATTGTTATAACAGTTTAGAAATACAATTAGTATATGAATCAGTTCAGTGTAAGAATTTGGATATGATGATTAGGTTCACTTTAAATAATTTCATGGGGAACATAATCTGACAGAATATATGGAATACTGTGTCAGATAAGAGAGTGCCATTGCAAGTGGCAAAAGACTATTTCAGTATTGACTTTAGTGCAGACTGATGCAACTTCACTGACCTTTCCAATCAATAGCTTATCCTCCAGCTTTGGGAATGAAAGTTGAATACAAATGTATAACTTTGGTTATGACAAAGTATGTCAGTTTACTTGTTGGAAAAAGAACACAGAAACAAAAAAAAAGTGTATTTTGATAGACAGCAGCTCCGCGAGCTTATTGTGACTTTCTTTTTAGCTGTAGTTATTGTAATTTATCTAATTTCTATATTCCACATATAAATTAAAGCCCATCTCATTGAGACACTCGCTAAACACTTTGTAAACCTCAATGTTTTTATGCTTTTCTGAAAGTTTTTCAGAAATATGTTCGTCAGACCAAATTTCAATGAGGCATTTTACCTCGTATTTGTTCCAAGTTAAACTATGTTTTATGTTACGAGTTATTAGCAAAACAAACACGTTTTTTACGTAATACGCTTCCCATTAAGCATTGCTATACAGGTTGGTTCATTGGTCCGTTGGGTCGGATTGCTTTCTCACCACAAACGAACCGCTCCAGAGTTTGTTTGCACAGTTCGTTTGCACTTGCGTTTTCTCCCTTGGTTTGGTTCGTTTAGACATATATGAACATGGCAATCGTGTTTTGGTGCGGATCCGAGCGTGATTGCCGTGTTCATGTATGTCTAAACCAAGGGAGCAAACGCACCAGGTTCTGAAACAAACGGTCCAAACGAGCCAGGTGTGAAAATGTCCTTAGAGAGATAATATAGGTTATTGAGAAACAAACATTACCTGGGCTAAAATAAAGAGTATTTCTGATGAGCGTGTAAGAATTTGGAAGAAGTCAGTTTAAGGCATGCTTATAGTAGCATGCTGTTGAGGTAGTTTAGGATAATACATCTCTTATACAAGTGAGAAGTGTTAAATATTTCAAATTATTGTCCAGGTTAACACATGCTCGAATGCTTGGAAATATTTATGCACAGGTAACCCTAAGATATTACAGTGCACTCACCTGCTACTTAAATAGGAACACCTGTACCTGCTCAATCATGCAATTGTCCAGATGACCAATCATGTGGTAGCAGCACATCCAAAAAAACAAAAACAAACAGGATAGTTGAAGACTGGAAAAAGAACAGGTGAAATCTTCATCTGTCCAGTTTACGTGAGCCTGTGCCCACTGTCGTCTGAGATCAGATCCTGTTATAGCCCATCCACCTCAAGGTCTGGCATGTTGTGCCTTCTTAGATGCTGTTCTGCTTATCATGGGTGTAAAGAGTGGTTGTTTGCATTACCATAAGCTTCCTGTCAGCTCAAATCTGTCTGGTCATTTTCCTCTGACCTCTCTCATCAACAAGACATTTCTGTTGTGCGTGAAAATCCCAGAAGATCAACAGTTTCTGAAATACTCAAAACAGCCCACAGTCAAAATCACTGAGGTCACATTTTCCCTGTTTCGATGTTTAATGTGAACATTAACTGAAGCTCTTTTCATGCTTTGTGCTGCTACATGGTTGGCTTTTTGTATAATAGCATGAATGAGCAGAGGTACAGGTTTTCCTATTAAAGTGGCCGGTGAGTGTCGGGCTATCATTCTTATCCTGTGTGCTACGCAGCAATTTCCAAGTGCATTCTGTTGGATATTTCATGCGATTTTCATGCACCAGGTCTGGTTGTCACTGAAAATTTCAGATGAAAGGCCTTTGAAGCTCTTATCTCTTTTTGCCCCCGTTTAAAGCTGTTAATTGACTTTAAATATCTTATCTGAAGCAATTTTCATGTTAGTGATAGATATGTGACTTCAGGGTAATATGACAGCAATATTGAATGTCTTCTGGTAATTGAGCAATGCTGAAAAGTAAAGGTAGAAAGTGTAAAGAATAACTAAATATATTATATAGTCAGCTACAGAATGAGTGGCATACTTAATAAAGATGAGTAAAAAGGTTATGAAAAATGGTTTGAAAGCTCTGGTTTGTCTTCACAGTTTAATCTGGACAAACTCCTTCTTGATGGCAGCTGTCTTCTTTATTTCTCATTATTCAGGAATGAAAGCTCAGGCCAGTGTCTCCTGTGTTTGAAAATGGATAAGCATCAGGCTCTAGGTATCAGAAGAGGGACGTGTCACTCTCCCACAGCAAGCTAATCAGAGAGGATCTTACCAGGGTGAAAGGGAAAGTGAAAGGATTAGTGCTAAGGAGTTTGCCAAAAAGATTGAATTTAGCTTTCCTCTTGTGATTTCTCTTTCTCTTTCTCTATCTCATCCCACTCGTTGCCATATGGAATTTATTTTTTTGATCATACGGTGCAGCTTTGTATGAACACCAAGCCTGAGACTTTTATATAAACCCAATCAGCCACAAGGGGGCTGCCTCCTTTCCTAATTTGTTCTCTTTTTACAAAGCACAGCAGGTGTATACAATAGTTTGTTTGTCTTTCCAGTCCAATTCATCTATACCAAAGGTTAAGTCATATCATATCACAGTCATATCAATTAAATGATTTGTTCTCTAAATCAGAGGGGGTTTTTTTTTGCTGCCAGCGACTCCTTTAACAGTGAAATCCACAGACACTCTGAGTAGATTTATAACTTCATAAACATTGTTTATTTTGTCTATTTGTTAGAGCTATAGACCTTTTTATAAATTAACTTTCCACCAACCGAATATTATCTTGATGTTATTTAAAGATTTTTGAGTTATTGAGATTCGGATTAATCCCAGGGAGCAGTCTAATAATAACTACAAGAAATTATGCGATATAACAAAATATAAAACAATAAATAAATCAAACAATCACCAGTATGAGCCACTACTGTAAATAAACTACAATTCAATTTAGATTTAACTATACTTCAAACGACATGGCTTATAGAATGGTCATGTAGTGATTTACAGCAGCATTAGGTCTACATTTGAACATCGGGTCTATTGAAGCATCAGTATGTACACTAACCCAAGGCCAGATATGAATATGTTGTTATTATTATTATTATTATTATTATTATTATTATTAAATCCTTTTTCTGACATTAGACAAACTATTTTGTCTGGCTCATTAACAATATGACTATGGCTAGAGCTGTGACATCATTTGAATACTATCTATATACTATAAAAAGCACCAATTTGCCCCCTACCTCTGTCCTCTTTATCACCTGCTACAAAGTGCTGCTGTTAGTGTCTTGTCACATCATGACAGTGTGAAGCTTTCACAGCAGGGCAGAGCAGAGGTGAGCACACTGTCAGGTCATCAGGTCCTAGCACGACATATCTCATCTACCTGACACCTCCGCACTCTTGTCATTCTCTAGTCTAGGAAATTGCTTCTGTAGCTTTCTATTTCCGTGATGGAAGTGCATGCAGAGTTGATCCATGAGTGATGCAAAGCAAGTCCAGCAAGTTTCCTTCCTTCCATGAAGAAAAATGAGTGTTCTTCGTGTGTGCACCAGAGAAACGCATTTTCCCCCTTCTGTGTACAGTATGTGCAGTAATCACTTGCATGCTAACTTCTTTGGCTTTTGTAATCATGGAAATTTCATAAATAGGAGTCAGAAGCAGTGGGAGCTGGAGTTTTCCAGAGCAAAGATTTGTTGAGTTTAGATTTGTGAGCAATGCTGTGGATGGAAGAGTGGTGATGGTGATGGTGGAAAAGAGATTACATCGATCACATGACTGATTGCAGGATTTCCCTGAGCTGCAGATGCTGGTTCATACATGACCATTTGGCCCTCTGTGTCCTTGTCATTTGTGTCATTTGTTCATTGGACCTGCATCACACTCATTTGTTTCTGTCATGATTTTGAGTTGAGCTCGGGGACACGGATTTCATGCCCTCATCTACACATTTAGTGTTAGCACACAGAAAATTGCAGATGTTTCATTTAACTTTCATCCATTTCAGCTATTTATTAATGAGTATTTACTGTATGTCATTTAAACAAGATATTACACATATACAATTAAGAACATTAGAATTGGTTTACAGTTTTCCTTAAAGTAGTAATGACGAGTCCATACAGGATTTTTTTTTGGATAGTTTTTTTTTTTGTGATTGTTGCGGCCAAAAATTCTTGATTTTTCTGCAACTTTTCTCAAAGTTTTTAATGCGTTTTTGCAAGAAAACTACTTGACGTTTCAGTTGCACTAAATTGTTTTGCACCTTCTTTCGCAGTGATACTTGGTGGTAAATGAGCCCTTTTAGTGGTACCAATGTTCAACCCATATGTATTGAAGAGGGCTTTGGCTGAATGTGTGTTGTGAGGATGTCACATGATGCATCTTGGCCCAAATCTGTGGTAATTTTGAGAAATTGCAAACTCCTCCAATTTTTGTGGAGTTTGGGACTGAATGACTTGACAGTGTCCACAAGCAAAAATAGAGAAAAATAAAATGGTTAGATGAGTTGTTTTTTATTATTATTGTTATTATTGTTTTTGTGCTTAATAATAATAATAATAATAATAATTATTATTATTTTATTTTATTTATTCAGTGTGCCCCAAAATCGTTTTGTCTCTTGAAGTAATCCTGTTTGGGACACACTAATACACAATGAACAACAACAAATTGTGCAGCATGTGGCCTCATTCCCAACCTGACAAGACTGGACTATATCATTTATCCTTACCCCGTCTTGCCCGTTCTTCCTCAGTAATCATGTGCAGCCTTCATCTCACATGTGCTTGACACAAGCTGCAGTTTATTTTTGGTCCACTGCCACTCTGATGATTATAGTCATGAAGTGCTTACACATTTAACCATTATTTATTTGTGTTTACATTAATTATTTTTTGTGTTCAACATAAAGGAAAATATTATTTGTTTAGGCATAGCACAACCTATTGTGAAAAAAATTAAGTTTTTTAAAATTATTATTATTTTTACTTAATTTACATTTGTTCATTTTGCATTTTATCATTTACATTTTCATCTTCAGTTTTCATAATCTTATTATATTTTAACCAGGGAGTCTATGGCAGGCCATAGAATGCTTTGTACAATTTTAATGAACATTTTCTCAGTGATAGAGATCATTCTCAGGTACCTACACAGTTAGTTTGGTATTCACCTCTCAAGAACTATAGTGCCACCAACAGGGCAAATTTGGACATGCAATTGCAATAACATCTCAGCAAGGGAACTTTGTATAAAGGCAATTCCACTTTCCTCCATTCTTTCGATCATGGCGAGTGGTATTAATTTTCAACATATTCAAAATGAATTCAACAGCAAAGTCACCAAACAGGTAGAGAAGGCATATCTCTGCAACAGTGTGATCTATTTAGACCAAAATTCAGCAAACAATGTGTAAAGAACTCATGAACTGCTTAAAATTAAATCATGATTCTTCATTCGGTTGCGCTGATGGTCCCAATGACTACTAAACTTCCTCCATCGTTAAGGGGAGGGGCCAGAAAGTGCTTTGAACCTTAACTGCTGCTTCCAGCTGTATTTGCTTGTTGTTTGGTTCACAGTAGTGCATTCGAGTATAGAGCTAAATATTATATTATAACAGCACTGACACTGTAGTTTCTACACTTGTACTCACTTCACATAGGCTGCTGTAATAAAACAGGTTGGGGATCATTGGTATTTTTAACTGTTTCATATAATGGGATATATACTATTTCATATATAAGATATATACTAACAGGGTTCATAAGTTTCGTTAAACCATCAAATCTAGTCAAAATAAGATTATTTATGCATTTGTTCTTTACAACGAGTTGAATTTACACAGAGCAGCAAAAATGAAGAAGGAATCAGAAGGAAGCTGATAAAAGAGCTGAAAAGAGGAACAAGCCTTCATTGTGTGGGACTATGTGGTACTATGTATTTCGGAATCATGTTAAACCAAAGCAGGCGATTTGTCAACACTATTTTGTGTCTGTTGCCACAACTGAAAGCACCAGAGAGTTAAATCACAAATTCAATCAGAAGTGGCACATGTGGAAGATTTTGTGAGACAGCCGAGCCTCAGAACAGAGCCTTATATAAAATTTACTGCGCACTTCATTACTCAGGCTTAAACTTTTCTGCTTGCAGACAGTGTTTTTCCTGAAGGATTAGGAGGAAACCCTGAGAAAGTGTGAGCTACTCAGGGCAAAGATGAAAAACATCAAGTCTGTAGAACAACAGTTGATGAGACAAACATGATTAAGAAGTATTTTTAGCAGAAGAGCTGCAGCAGCAAGTGACAGCTTCCTGATCCTCCATGGAGTGGAAACAGTTTAACTCTTACCTGCTGTTCACTTTCCACAGACCTTCTAGTTTCTAAAGACTTGCTAGTTAGTGTTCCAAGACTGACCAAACCAGCAGGTGTTTGTGTGAACCTGCTACAAGTTGACAGTTAGGGAGGCTTTTTTGTGCATTACTTGGTTGTGTCAGTAGACTAAAAATTCACAGAACCTTTCTCTCATATTCTCATCGAGTCAGGATTGCCAGTGATACCTGTTTATTTTTTCAACATGTAAAGACAACATTTTAATTTAAACAAGGGTGTGAGGGAAATGGTCTTATTATTATCCAAGAGTTGATGAACACAAGTTATAACTCGATTGAGATTCTCTTTTTAGAAACACAAGCAACAACAAAGGTTTTGTTCTCAACTGTCAAAAAATGTGTGCTATGATTATGTTTAATTGTTATCTGTTTTATTACAAGAGGTACTTACAAACAACTTAGAGAAGTATTTCAGTGTCTTATTTACTTGTAATCTATTTAAAATTATTTTATTTCTTTTATGTTCTCTGCTATTTATTTATTTTCGTAATTAAATGAATGTAAGATGGATAATCAAATCTTTTGAAGCACAGTGTATTGTTAATGTACTGATTTCGAGGATATCAATACCGGTACTAAGCAGGTACTTGATCCTTGATTTATTGTTGTATAGTATTCATTGCCCTAATTACCCATCTCAATGCACTCTTTTCACTGTTAGAATGATTAGCTCAATAACTTGTTGATTATTTTGTGTTTAAATATATCACAGTATTTACAGACAAGTTATTGTAATGACTTATTTCTGCAGTTGTGTAGCCCTACATGGGTGGGCGCTGCATGGCTGTATGTGCCTGTGTTTTGATACCTGACTTCACGTTTCAAGCGCAGAATGAGGAAACAAACAGCTTCACTTTGTTGCCCACCAAGTGCTAATAAAGTGAGAATTAAGAGTGTTGAGATGAGTGTATTGCTGCTTAGAGCCCTACTGCCCAGCAGCTGCATAAACACATACGCTCCTTACCCGGAGCCGAATTAGCACACACACCACCAGAAACACTCAGACACACCCAACTCCTTCAATAATGCATGTCATATGGATAGGGCACCACTCCAGTCTAATTACTGCATCTCCTATGCTCACTGTCACTGTTTCTTTGTCACATGGTTACCTCAGTCTACATACTTTTTCTAGTCCCTCAGTCCTACTTCATTGGGGTCATGGTCGCAGCTTCCGAGTCACGTGAAAGGCAGATGAGGTGATGTATCTGGACGTGCAGTCTCTAGCAATTATAACATGGTTCACAATTATACAGTAAGTACCAGTGTTAACATTTGTAAGCTGAAAGAGCAACAAGCAGCATTTCTGACTGCCCATGAAAAATCAGGCATACTAATACAAAGCTGAAGTAGTGTTGCATACCGATTTATCTTCCCAAAAGGCACTGGTTGCCTGGTTACAGCGTGCAGCCTCTGATATGTGTGTATGGAGAATCTGTCACCCTCTAGTCTTACAGGCAGCCTTCTTTTTACATTTTGTGTGTGTATGTGTTTGTGTGTGTGTTTGTGTGAGCTTTTAAAAAGGCCTATGACCTAAGCCTGTGAAAGTAAAAGCATTCCTTAGGTAATGTACCATTGAAGTGTGTGTGTGTGTGTGTGTGTGTGTGTGTGTGTGTGTGTGTATACAGCAATGAGTGGGTTCCCAGAAAGGGTTATGACTCAGATTTCACAAGCTGGAAGTCTAGCCTGGAGAGGCAACAACAGTGTAATGTGACTGAATATTTGGTTTTGATGCTTTGATGCACTCTAAGCTGTTAAGACATTCTACATTTCCAAAAACAGTGCTAAGAAGATAATACAAAGACTGCTTTGCATCATTTATACAAGGAGTCGTCAACTGGTGGACCTTAGTCCTGATGCGGACCCAGCAAAATGTTTAATCAGATTGATGATAAATCCTCCAGCAGAGTTTAGAAACATGAAAAAAGCTGCCCGTAGTTCAGCAACTCCAGTTTTCTAAACATGACGCAGAATGACTTTGGTAGCAGATCACATGCATTTATGTAAAGTATTTAGCTGAAGGCAGCTCATCAGACCAGAGCTTAGCTACAGGGCTATACAGTAAAATCCCCAGTGTTGAATTAACACCCAGAGTGTTTATATGAGTCCAATGGACTCCTATAAACACTGAAGGGTGTGAATTCAACACTGTGAGTGTTAAATCAACACTGGTGATTTTGCTGTGTAGAGAGTTAGAAAAGGGTAAGTTTTCAGATGATCATAGATTTCTAAGATTAGTACATTTTCGGGTCGTCCATCTGTCTGTTTGTCTGTGCTTCTGTCCAAAAAGTGGATATATCTTAAGTGATATATATTAAGAACGAGTAGCTGAATGTAGGATTTATCTGGAATTATAATTGTAGCCAGCAGATGAATTGATATAGATTTTGGAATTGCGCCTCTGCCCTGTGTGTGTGGAGTTTGCATGTTCTCCCTGTCCTTCAGGGGTTTCCTCTGGGTACTCCGGTTTCCTCCCCCAGTCCAAAGACATGCGTTGTTGAATGATTGGCATTCCCAAGATGTCTGTAGTGTGTGAATGTGTGTGCAGTTGTGCCCTGCGATACATTCAAGGTGCCCCCTTCCTTGTGCCCCAAGTTCCCTGGGATATGCTCCAGGCTCCTTGTGACCCTGTGTAGGATAAGCGGTACAAAATATGGATGGGAGTATGGATGGAAGACAGTGAGGACATATCTATTAAATGTTTTTTCTTCAATAGATTCCTTCCTGTTTGTCATACAGAGATGTTACTTACATGTTTATGTTCGGGAACTCAAGGTCCATTTTCTGACTATCTATGGTTTTTGTCAGTAGTCGAGCCATCTCTCTGTCTGTTCGTGATTATTGTTAGCGCGATATGTCAACACCAAGTTGTTGGATATTTGTAGGATTTATATGCAATTATCATTATAACCAGGAGATGAATTGATTAGATTTTGGGATTGATCCAAACAGGGTCAAGGTCACAGCAAGGTCAAATGTCTGAATAGTTTTTCATTAATACCTTTCTCTCTGTTTAAAGTATATTTTTAAGGGAATGTTGCAAATTAGTAATAAACTTGTTGGTAGTGGAGGCACCACTGTCAAAGGCGTTGGCATTGAGCTCTCTGTGATACTAGTCAAACTGGTAATGTGGAGCGTCACTATAAAGCAAAACAGAACCACTTTTAACCACTGTCTTATTTATAGCCATAAATTAATTATTAATGATCATGCATTAAAAGCTAAAAGCTGTTGGAAAAAAAAACTCATGTTGCCATTTACTCATGCCATTTGCTTATTCAGACCTTTGTCAGAATTTTTGTTCCTGGACCTTACAAATGCTGATTATATAGATTGTTATGAGGGTCAAACCTGTTAGGATTTCTCAACTTTCTTAATATTTTCTCAGTACTTATGTAAAAAAATCAAATAAAATACCAATTCAGGGAGTGTTACATATTAACTCTGCTTATTATCTCAGGTGAAACCTCAGCAGCTTTGAACCTATTGTAGTCTAAAATTCAGATTATTACAGGATGCCGAATGTATTTAGATACAAAATCTGTGTGCTAAGCTAGGTAGATACTTTACCTTTAGATATGAGTGAAATCATCATGTTTATGTTATATGGTATATGGCACGGCATTTAGTGTATTATTTAAGAATGTGACAATGCAAGTCAAGATTCTGATACTGTGGATAATGTCTACCTGTGACAAAATAGTTTACTTGCAGTTAACCAGCTGACTAATTGGTAATAGTGCTATTTTTTTCCAGAGTAATATACAGTTGCGCAGTGTAGTAGGGTCAGCGGGTGAGGCTGAAAAAAGGACGTTTCAAATTTGCACATTCTTGTATATTTATAGACCCTTGCATTCTTTATGAAGGTAAGGGTGTTGAGGTATTATTAGAATATTCTTAATAGTTCATTGTACATTACAACATATTAAACCATTTTATAAGTTAACATAGATCACTTTTATTAGTTTAAAATGGTGTGTCCAGGGATACCACAGTAAAAATGCCAGCTGTAATCCACTGCATTAACACCCAAGTTCATAGCTGCAGTATGATGATAGTGAAAATGTAAGTAGCTAGGACATTTATGCAAACAAGCATCAATGGCTGTGGATGTTTTCTTCCTTCATTTACCCAAATATAATGATAGGTACCGTGCGAATACGAATTATAAAACAATTTATGCCAGCTTACTCCCCATCCGTCCATGCCTAACCCTTCATATGACCATTTATGGTACGTATGGCTTCTATGAAGTAACTTGCCCAAAGCTGAATAGCACAATGATATCATTTGGGATTGAACCCCTGACCTTAGAGAGAGTAATTTCACAACTACACACACACACATTATGTCTATTAGTGCATCATGTAGGAATCTCTCGCCCACTCTTTTCACCGCTCCTCCATCAGAGAGCGCGAACATATGTACAAGACAATAATCTGTCTCTTTTGTTCTCCACAGTGCAGAAGTCAACCCCATGTCGGATTGAGGCATGTCTCCAAACAGCGGGTACGTAATGTCTCTGTGATTTTCTGTTCAGTTTGAAAGACGAACGTCCTCAAGGCAGTGAAGATAGCTGCTTTTTTTCCTGAATATCACTGAATTATAAAGCGTGTTTTAATAATCATGCTCATATGTCATGCTTATAGTCAAACACATAATGTATTATCTTGTTAACTGACATGCATTAAATCCTCAACTACAACTGTATTTGATTCATCAGTGGTGCATAAAGTGTTTAATTTACAATAATTGCCTGCCATAATTGGTTAATTATGCAAATGAGGCAGTCAAGTGAATTTTGATGAAAAATTTTCCCCTGCATGCTTGGCGGTAGCTTAACTTGAAGTCTATAAGTGAGCAGAAACAAGCTCTTGATCAGAGGGCAAACCTCGCCTCTATCCCTCTTAACACACACACACACGCCACTCAAGTAGTCAAGCTCTGGAGGCTCGGCTTTGATCCTTGAGAGAGAGAGAGAGAGAGAGCGAGTTTCAGAATGCTTGAATGCAGGCTTTCATCCTACCGCATTCAGAGTCTTGTTCTGGCAGAATAGCTTTATTTTTTGACTTTTAGAGAACTGGGCATTGAATATAACTCAGTTTTGGGTTTAATCACAGTTACAGCCTCCCCCTTGGCGTTAGTCATGTTCATCTGATTAAATGTGAGCTACTTTTCTTTCCCTTTCTTTTTAAGACCTACAAAACTGACAAATATACTTGGATTTTTATTGTATCCACTGTAATCTAGTTGTAAATATTATGTAACATTCATATAAAAGTTATGATTTAATTTTATGTGTGGTGTAACGAATAATACCCACAGCCCTCAAGAGGCTTTGAAGGATCATCATTTTTACTGCGTGGGTTTTGTATTTCACTTCACGCTCATTGTTTCCTGAAGGCTGTGAAGCCTGGGAGTGGGGTTTATAAGGTGGATTGCATGAGCTCACCTCTCTATTGTTCCAGTGACAAATCTAGTGAAAGCCAGGCAGGACGTGCAGGAGGACTTCTTGTAATAAAAGATATTTTATATATCTTAAAATCTTTATGAGCGAGAGAATAAATACAGGACGAATTGTAGTGAAATGTGTGTGTGTGGGGTTTTTTTTTTTTTTTTTTGCTTTATAGCATAATATAGATGCAGTCATTTCTTACTGAACGATGATTCCAAGCCGTGCTTTGTCTTTTATTTGATGAACTCTACCATGGATTTATGAACCCAGACTATTACCTTAAAAGATAGGGAAAAAACTGAAAAATTCTGCAGCATTCAGGAACTAGTTGTTGTCGAGCTTTTACTGGCTGTAGGCACCACTTCTTCCCCTGCTCATAAGACTGTACTCTTTTGTTCATATTCCCATTAAACAAGAGACAGAAAGTGGATTCTGGAGTGAGTCAGAGAAATGCCTTTGAGAAGCTAGCTAGAAATGGCTCATCACATACAGGCAATCTTTAAGAGACTGTCCTGGATCTTGGACAAGCAGACATATCTACTGAATTTGTATTGCTCGTTAATGTTGACATGTACGCAAGTGTCTAGCCGTGCTGTGCTAAAACACATAACAACCAGAACAGGGTTTTGATGACTGTCCGAAACCACCACACTGCCAGTTTAAAATGACTACTGAGCACACTACTAATATGTTCAAATCACATCATGTGTTAATATGAAATATTAGCAAGTCCCTGGTGAGCTAATCAACAGTCATGTTTATTACGTCTTGTGACCTTTTATATCGACCATATGATAGTGCTGGTAATTGTTTTCATGTGTTTCTGATTATTTAAGTTTAATAAGCCGTGTTAATTTTGATCACATTATGACAAACGCATACCACAAATGTATCTTTTTTTCTCCTTTTTTTTAAAACTCCAAACCTGAATATTACATGTAATTAATTATTTAAACCCCAGTGGAGAGCAAGCTGTAAAATCCAGCTCTTTAATCTTCTAAAAATAATCAATGTGAGACAAATACAACAAAGTGTATCTGGTTTAATGTCACAAATGATTTTTCACTGGATTTCCAAGGGTCACAGGCAGTTCAGGTTACACCCAGACAATATCATGATTGTCTTTTCTAAAGCAGAAACTGGCAGTGCCAATTTAATTATTCCATCTATCCTTTACTCTGTAGCAGTGATAATGATGTAGTTTAATATGGTGGCACAAAACAAAGACTTCTCTGTATAATATACAGTACCTTTAAAGACAACCTTCCTTGGCGTATAAGTGTATTTCTTCATTTGTTAAGGATATTTGTTTTTTACAAATCAATAATTCATTAGTCTCAAAACAGATGTATTTTTATTTGTAAAAGGACCTACATTGGGTCGAGAGAGAATGAACGGATGAAATGAAATGCTCTCTACCTCTATGATCTAACTGATTGATTGACAGGACTTTAGAGACCTAATAAATAATGCGAATCGTAACGTTAGTAATCATGCTAATTTGTTTTACACATGAAAGTCAAAACTAATTGATGATAGATTAATCTGTAGACATAAAGTATATGTGTAACAACCATATATGCCCATGTTAATAAGTCTGATTGGGTTGGAAATCCCAGTACACAATACGTTCATAAATCAAACCCACACAAACTTATTGATTTCCTCTTTTCATGTCACAGAGGGCTGAGGATTTTACTGGCCATCATTACACAAGAGCATGCAGAGCTGCACCTTCACCCAGGCGTCTGCCAACACACTACTCTAGATGATTAGAAACAGGAGGGCTGACTTGATTATATCTGTCTGAGACTTGCTTCTGCTTATTGTCTGTCACTAACAGCAGAGCTAAGAGTAACTGTAGCGAACTGTGTCTGGCTACATGAAGCAGCAAAAGTGGTTTCAGATGTAGAGAGGAAGTGAGATAGAAAAGATGCTCAAGTTATGTTGAATGAAATGAATAAAAGTCACAGATAAGAATAAACTGAATACAAATCATAGATGTGTGTGCCACAGGGGGGACAATCAGGGGACATGTTACAGGTCCAGGCCAGGTGAGGCCCCAGCAAGATTTGGTAGTCAACGGAGATGCAAATAAAAGCATCTGAAATACGTCCATTTGATCAAAATATCATGGTCAAAAATGAAACACAGTCCTATGCATTGTTGCAACTCATCAGATACGTTAATATTTCTCCAGTTTTGTAAACTGGTTTGGTGTGGAGCTTGCTAGGACAAGGTAGGGCAATAGACAATATGCAAATGACTGTTTCATCCAGCACTGCTAATTAATGCACACCCATTGCTTTTGTTTGGTGTCATTGGTTTGCACAGTGGTAAGAAACTGTTTCTTTCCTTGCTAGAGCTCATCAGAAATTCCAGACAAGTTTTCAGCCAGCAAGAGACAAGCTCAGCAGGTGGTGATCCAGACCGTCAGTCAGAAAATAAAAACAGTGTATCTGAGAGTTGTAGAGTTCGAAATCCATCCAAAACCAAAAGTTGAATCATTACTCCACCATGGTGTCAGTACAGTGTTACACAGCATTCATAATGCATACATGGGTGTGCTCTATGTGTACTCGGGTGTCAAGCTAGAGATTTGAGTAATGTCTGTTTAGTAGTATAATTATAATCCTGTGAGTGATCAGATAAACCCAGCACAGTTTGAGAAGGAAGAAAACAGGTACTGAAATCACAGTCTAAGGAGTGATTCAGTTCTTTTATTACAAACAGAATCATATTCATTCTTCACATCCTGTAGTTCAACACCCCTGAGTTTACACGCACACTGATTAGCCTTAGGAGTTATCTGAGGAGAATCAGAGATGGTTTGAGTAGAGACAGCCCACTGCGTAAAATATATAAGGACAGCATGGTGGCTGTATTATGTAAAAAAAGAGGTCACCTTTCCTGTGTTAAATGCCTGGTTAATGAGATTCTTAAACTGATGCATGTGTAGATATAAGGCACCTTGTTCTGTTAGTTACAAAGAACTGTGCATGCGCAGTACCCAGAGCAACCTGAGCCAATGATGACGCGTTATTTCCAACATTTCTGTCAGAGAACAGATTCACTTCGGGGAAGGTTCACTACTCTGCCGAGTTTTTCCAATTGGAGATAATGGCTCTCAATGTGGTTCTTTGTAGTCTGAGAGCCTTTGAAATAGCTTTGTAACCCTTCCCAGACTGATGTATTTCAATCAATTCTTCCTCATCGTTTCAGGAATTTTTTCAGCTTTGGCATAGTGTGTTACTGGGTAAGACCTTTTAACCAACTTCATGCTGTTGAAAAAGTTCTATTTAAGTGTTGATTTGATTGAACAGGGTTTGCAGTAATCAGGCTTGGTTGCGTCTAGTCCAGCTGAACCCCATTATGAATGCAGTTTCATAGATTTGGGGAATTAGTAACTAATAAATGCATATGCATTTTCACACAGGCCCAGTTGGTAATGGATAACATTTTTTGCTTCAATAAATGTCATTATCATTTAAAAACTGTATTTTGTGTTTACTCAGGTTGCCATTGTTTTATCTTAGATTTTGTTTTCATTTCTGAAACAATTTAGTATGAGGTATACACAAACACAGAAGAAATCAGGATGGGGCAAATACTTTTTCACAGCACTGTAGGTGTAGATGATAGGACTTCATTTCAGTAGATGATAGGTTTCATTAATTGTTTTAGACCATGTGCTCCTGGATTTGCAGGTTCAGGCACTTTGTGCTCATGCTGTGCTGGCTTTTCCTTTATTTAAAGCCTGGATTTTAATTAGTTAAACGAGACCTGCTCCTCTGCATCGACATTAAAAGGATATGATGGCCATTAATTTCTGTGAAGACATCTGCTCACGCGCATAATGAATTCAACTGTTTTATTATCGTCATTTTTCTCATAGCTTGGTCATTAAATGTCACAGTTTTAAGGTCTCCCGTGATATGCAATCCTGAGTGTGATGTGTTTGAGAAGGGTTGTTAAAGCAATTATTGATGAACATTATTTCCCCTTCTTTTACATTCCTAATGTTTAATCATTTAGCAGATGCTTCTTATCCAGAGTGGCAAAAGATAAATGTTGACATATTTAGGTGTGTGCTTTCATGGTTATCAACATTGAATATAAAATGTGGCGTTAATTGTTGATGAGTAGCACATTGGGAAAGATTTCACTCCGTCTTCACTCATGCAAAGGTTACTAGTGACATGAAAATGTTTGAGAATGTTTGAAACGTGAAGTTTATAAAAACAAATATGGCATACTGCCCGTTCTGTTTTGCTAGTGTATTACGTTTTTTAAAAATATGTATTTATAGCAGTTACAATTCATTTACCTCAATTTAGCTTAAGAAAAGACTGCTTTAATACAGTTTAGTACAGACAATACTGCTTTAATACCATTCACCTATTCTGTCAGTGAGTAGTCTTACTAACACTAACACTTACAAGTAGAGAACAGCATAGACTTAGTCCAGATATAGAAGGTGAAAGTGATGCCTAGTGTTAGCAAGCTTTTTGGAGACCGTATCTAGCCATCCTAATAAAATGTACAAATGCACAACTGAGCTAGACTAATTACCCATTCCTAGTATATAAAGCTTAGATAGACTACATGCTGTTATATTCCTGTGTTATATTTTTGACTCCACTGGTTACAGTCATGTGATATTATTTTGTCATTTACTGTAAATAGCAATCTGTTAATCAATCAATACTGTACATGAAGATCTCATTATCAGCCAATTATAATTTCAAGTCTTTTTTTCCCCCCCAGCCTGCCATCTTTGGGACCTTGTTTGACAAGCCAATGTGTGACCACAACTCAGTAAGTGAATGAATGCATCAGTCAATAGTAACTACAGTCAGTCGGTTATATGTGAAGCCCGATGATAAGATTTTTATGCCTGTATTCTTGTTTAGCCCTTTTATTTGACTACCTATAGGACTTTATTTATTTTCTTTGGTTGTGTTTTAGTTGTCTTGCAGAGGAAAATGTTAGCATACCAATGACTTAGATGTCTAGACCAAGAGAAGTGATCTCTTTACTGTTAAGTATTTGCCCCATTTCTTCTGTTTTTGTCTCACTAAATAGTTGTAGGTCTTCAAACGAAATACAACATAAGACAAAGGCAACCTGAGTAAACATACAATAAAAATTTTTTTTTTTTTTTTTTTTATTTAAGCAAAAAAAAGTTATCTAACACCTATCACCAATGCGAAAAACTAATTGCTTCCTTAAACAAAATCTGGTTGTGCCACATGTAGCAGCAATAACTGCAACCGAATGCCTCCGATAACTGGAGATCAGTCTTTCATTGACTTCTAGGACTAGGACTTACTCCTATGCTTTGGATCATTGTCTTGCTGTATAATCCAGTAACACTTGAGTTTCAACTTATGGACTGAAGACTGGACATTCTACTTTAGGATTTGTTGGTAGAGAGCAGAATTCAAATACATTTTCACACAGGCACAGCTGGTATTGGATTTTTTTTTTTTTAAACCTGTATTTTGTGTTTACTCAGGTTGCCTTTGTTTTATCTTAAATTTTGTTTTAATTTCTGAAACAATTTAGTATGAGATATACACAAAAACAGAAGAAATCAGCATGGGGACAAATACTTTTTCACAGCACTGTACCTCCGTCAGCATATGACTAATGCAAATGCAAAATATTATCACCAGCAAAAGACATAATGAAGCATCTCTGCTCTTGGCAATTTAAGCACATTAGATGCAGACATAATTGGTCCAGAGTCAGAGAGAAACATTCTATAAATGCTGCCAAGTGGCACATGACTTATTCAGTTACTGAAACCATGCACAGCTCACATAGTCATTTATCAGGTAAATACTCCATTATTATGCTCTAAAATGTCTCTCACCTTAGAGTCTATTTTATGTTGAGCATTATGACCTTTCAGAAGTTTGGCATGTGTTCTGGTGATGGTAGAAACCAGACATGCAGTCAGGCCCTAGCACAGACCCCTCAGGACAGTTTGTTCTGGTTTTTCCTTTTTTTTTTCTTTTTCTTTTTTTTTTTTTAAACTTTCACACACACTTGGACAATAAATTAGACTGAAAAGCCTCAAAGTCTGGTATTTAACACTGCCGGTCATGAAAAGGTTCTTTGTTTTTTGGGTTCATGCACCTACCAAAATGGAAACCATCACCAGACAAGGAGATAGGCACTAATTAAAAAGTGCTAGGGGAGTTGGAGGGCAGTTTTTCCTCCTATTCAGAGGATGTTGACAGTAGGAGGCCCTATCCTTACTATCCCACTGGAGAGGCAACAGCCACTTTTTCCTCAACCTAATAAAAGCTTGGAGGACTGAACCGGTTTAGAGACGTGTTAAGACAGGTGGATCTGTGCCTGAGATTATGTTAACATATGCATGTTGAACAATAGCTCTCTCTGCAGGACCGCACACCAGAGGAAGTCAATGCACAAGATTAGTGCAGAGGGCTGAAGGCCAGTGAGAGGAGCTTAAAGGATTAATATTAATAACACCAAAAGCCAAATTGATTTTTTTTTTAGCAAGGTGCTTGTTCTTTGCCAAGCATCAATCTTATCTTTATGGTCTGGGAACACGGGCAATGTGTATGATGCTTCACTCAAAAATACTCCACGCCATACAGTGTAATATCACATATTTCAAATGATTGATCTAGTGATGAGTAAAATGCTTAAAAATTGTGATATGCAACAAATCCACATCAATAAAACACAACAATATGTTTGAAGTCTTGTGCAATTCCAGATGTTTTGGTGTACAGCTATCAGCCAACACAGGACCACCTGCTGCTGTTAAATGACTTGATTTCCAGTCTAAATTAAATATTTCATCATCCAAGCCTGTTATTGTCATTGACAGTTATTTTCTTCCAAGTCCATGAATGATTTTGTGTTCCTGTAAAAAAACCCAAAAAAAACATCAAACCACAGGGAGCCTCAACACATTAATCAGCCATGATAGACAATTTGTCTGGCATTAGTGTATCATGATTTGATTGTTGATTGACCAGCTGCCTGAGGTTATTAGTCATGACTGGTATCCAATAGCAACTGACTAGTCAAGCATGCTGGGAGGGCGGAATAGTGGAATTTTAATGAGTGCTTGTTGGCTGGGGAGGGAATGATTTCTCATCTGCTTTAGCCACCAGCTTAAGACAGACCTAATCATCAAAGCCACTGGCCTTCTGTCATCTGCATGACAATCTGGAACCTGATCAAAAATATACAGCATTCTTTAATCCTTAAGAAACAAAGGATTCTTATTAATAATATAGATTTAGGAATAGTATTAATAGAGTTTTATTTTCATTATACTACAGCATTGTTGAATTCTCTAATCTGATTGTCCAGAAGAGGTTAATATATTTTCTATAACAGCAGCTCTGACAATAGTGCAATAGTTCAAGCTGTAATTCATATTATAGGTTTATATTAATGTTCTTGTTCTAATATCATTCCTATAGTAACAGATCATTTACAAGGACTTGTATGGCAGATACTCTACATATAATCTAAGGCTAACAAAAAAGGATTAAAAATGACTGTTATCTGACTGTTGAAATTGTCTTAAAGATGTTCCACAACATTAAATGTAACTATGGTTAAAAAGCACGACATGTCATTCATTAATAAATTAAAAACTGTAAATATTGGTGAAATCAGTAAATAAATAAAGGAATAAATCACTTTTGGACACTCTGTTATTGGACAATAATCCACTTTGGCATCACACCACCCTGCATTATTTTGGATTATTACTTGCGATCACTGGATTACTGAGTTTGAAATGACTGTGATAGTTTTGTCAGGTTTTGCACTCTAGCCCCACTGAGTGAACCACACTGGGGATAATATTTATACACTGTATAGCAGTGTATTAGGAATTCCCTATTTGTTTTAATTCTCCAGTGGCATACATATTGATTCCCAGCATCTGTTGCTGTATTGTCTTTCCCCTTGAGTGCTCACCAATCAGTGCAGGTTTTTCTAGGTCGGTAGTCACTATCAATCACACTTGTTCATTTGATGTGATGTAACAGAATGGATTGCCATGGCAACAACAACAAAAAAACTTTTATGTCCGTATGCCTTTCCTATGAGTTTTCCTCAGAGGGACCCTGATATAACACTCAGGGATTTGTGTAGCACTGGAATGATTTAGCCTCATGAAAAATTTTATATAACATACAATACTGAAGAGATTGACTGAAGCAGTTCTGTGTCTGCATGCACTGCAAAAATGATAGCAAGTAAAAATATCTTGAATATGGGCAAATTCTATTTTGCAAGTCTTGCAAAATGATCTGCCAATGGAATAAGACAATCTAAACTTGAAATTAGTAAATATGTCTATAAATAGGCTTAATGGTCTTATATTAGTTAGATAATAATCCCCTAAGGAGAAATATCAGATAACTTTTATTTTATTCAACATATCTTCACTTGCTATGATATAATTTTTGTTATCAGATTTAGTTGTGAATATAATCCATTTCTCCTATTGTTTAACATACACAATATGGCCAAAAGTTTGTGGACACCTGACCATCACACGCATATGTGCTTTCCGAACATCCTATTGCACATTTAATTCTCCTTTGCTGTTATAATAACTTCCACTCTCCTGGGAAGGCTTTCCACTCGATTTTGGAGCATATCTGTGGGGATTTGTGATCATTCAGCTACAAGAGTATTAGTGAGGATAGACAGTGATGTTGGGTGCGGAGGCCTGTTCCACGCCGTCCCAAAGGTGTTCAGTGGGGTTGATGTCAGGGCTCTGTGCATGCCACTTGAGTTTTTCCACTCCAACCTTGGCAAACAATGTCTTCATGGAGCTCGCTTTACGCACAGAGACACTGTCATGCTGGAACATGTTTGAACCCCTTAGTTCCAGTGAAGGGAAAGTGTAATTCTACAGCATACAAAGACATCCTATACAATTGTATGCTTTCAACTTTGTGGCAACAGTTTGGGGAAAGAACACATGGGTGTGATGGTCAAGTGTCTACAAACTTTTTTGCTATGTTGTGTAAATATATATGTGGATCATATTGGAATATAATGTAAGCCTTTCCATATTACATATTTTATGTACAATTTCAAACCACTAGCGTTGAACGGCTCTGCTGCAACCATTTTTGAGTGAAGGCTAGAAATTTGGTACTTTGTGGAGCCATTAAAGAGACAAATTATGCATTTCATATCAGTTCACCTGCTCAGCGATCAGCCTGGAGAAATTTAAAACGGAGTTGAAATGCAAATTATTATGATCTGTGTGTCTGAATGAGCACATGGAGATCACTGTACTAAGAGATCAGTGTCAATGAGATATAAAGTTTTCTTTTTTCATGACACTAAAATAAAATGCTGTGGGACGTGACAATGGATAGTTCGATCTGTCTGTCGATCTATATATTTATAATACGCACACATATAGTGTTTGATGAGACATGACAGAAACATCTGGACTTTTTGTCTTATCCCAGGGGGCGTTTTAAAATCTATAGGTATGACAAACTGCCTTACTGTCTGTCCTAACTGAAAGATCTGAATTATACGACCTAATCCTCAGCAGTGTGCTGTCTGGACACACACATGCTTCAGTTTTTTAGATTAAAATCAGGATTACATTATGGTGGTGACTGCTGGTGATATGTTGCATAAGAGCTCTAAAGTGCTCTAAGCCTTCTCTTGAGGCCTCTCAACCTCGATCTTTCACCTCAGCCACCGCTGCTTCAAATACCAGCAGCACTTGCTTTAAAAAGGGTGATGATGTTCTTTAGGAAGCTTATGTAATATAACTCATGTAGGCAGGTAGAAAAACAGAAAGCATTACGATGTGACAGGATGGACATGACAAATGTTTTTACATGAAGGTTATAGTTTAAAGATGAGGATTGAGTTGAATGTCAAGAATATAATTGAATCTAGACCAGTCATGAACAAAGATAATAGAAAACCCCAGATTCTAACTTTTTAACAAAACACAGGACATATCCTTAGGAGTGAAACAATGTGCACAATAGGAGTGGTCCATGGAAGCATTTGAGCCAGTTCTTAGGATTTGTCACTTGTCACCACGTCATACCTAATCTGCTTAGAATTGTTGATTTGTTTGTTGCTGTTGCTGAAATTGTGGCTTCATGTTGTGCGCATGCATAGAAATTGAACGGTCAGAATGCAGGGTAAATTGCAACCCCTTTTGCATGAGGACCTCTTTGATTTATTTTCTTATGTTCTTAACTGTCTATATTCAAACAAGCTTGTAAAAAATTTGTAAAGCATATATATTGTAAAGAATTTCTTGTTTCATTATTTAGCAAAATGGAGGCCCAATTACTTACATGTTAGCATGTTTGCCTCACACCTCCACACAGTAAAATCCCTAGCGTTGAATTAACACCCAGAGTATTTATATGAGTCCAGTGGACTTATATAAACACTGAAGGGTGTGAATTCAACACTGTGGGTGTTAAATCAACACTCGTGATTTTGCCGTGCAAGTTTGGGGGTTTGATTCGCTTTGGAGTTTGCATGTTCTCCCCGTGCTTTGGACTCCACCTTTTTCGCTTTCTCACCTTCAGATTAGGTAGAAGTTTTTTCATCCAATCGTCAAATGCAGTTTTCTCGGAGCAGCGAAAATTCATCCTCCCAAGCTGTACCGATACGTTAGAGAGGAGGTGGTTCAACCCCTGGTTCAGAGGGACGGTTCAACCCCTGGTTCTATTGTGTTCTGTTATGTGCATGCCCTCTGACGGTGGACTTCACCAGCCTTTTTGACAGCAGGCGCCAGGAGGTGGTAACAACATACCGATGCATCCCTCAAGGGTTGGGGAGCAGTTTGGAACCACAGGGGCATCTGTGGCAAATGGTCAAGGGAGTGGTCTATGGAGTGGTCACATCAACCTGCTGGAGATGCATGCAGTTTTGGTGCTGACAGGCCGTCATGTGCTTGTGTACATGGACAACACTTCGACGGTTTTCAGTCTGAATCACCAAGGGGGCACAAGGTCAGAGAGCTTGCTATGGCTCACTCACAATATCCTCACCTGGCCACTCCCATGGTTTGCATAACTGAAGGCAGTTTATCTGCCGGGGATCAGGCTGCAGCTCTGTACAGAAATTGGCTTCATCCGGGCGAGTGGAGGCTCCACCCGGATGTAGTTCAGGACATTTGGCAGGAATTCGGTGTGGCGGAAATGGATCTATTTGCTTCGGAGAACACAACTCATTGCCCATTATGGTTTGCCCAGATGGAAATGTCCAGTCCGCTGGGGCAGGACACGCTGTCACATGATTGGCCAGATTGTCACATGTTTGCCTTTCCTCCAATTCCTCTGCTATGGGAGACCCTTCACAGAATTGCTCAAGTCAGACACAGGGTGCTTATGATTGCAAATCCCCTTTTGAACCATTGGAGGGGGCAGGTCTTAGGTGGAAGTCATTGAAGACATCTACGAAACGCTTCACGCTCTGTCCATGAGTCAGTCCTGCATGAAATGGAAACCAGTTGCATGAAATGGAAACCGGTGTTGCCCCCTGGCTCAATCGGGCCTTGGGCAGTGTTCTCTGGTCCTGCGCCCCGTACAGGCCTTGAGGTACTATGTAGAGGCTACAGCACAGTTAAGAAGGGTGCCCCTCTGTCTAAACAGAGCCTGTCACGGTGGGTAATTGAGGTCATTGCCTTAGCATACAAGCAGTCCTGACAAGCCATGCCCAGGTCTGTCCACCAGGGCTGTTTCATCTTCATGGTCTGCCTTCAGGGGTGTCTCTTTTAGTGACATCTGTGCTTTGGTGACATGGTTCTCTCCCTGTATCTTCGTGAGATCCTATAATGTCAAAATTGCTTCATCGCAGGATGTGGGCTCGACTGTGCTTCGCTAGTGACCCCTGGTCTTTTCTGGTGAGTTACACCTCTTGACTTTTCTGGTATGAGTCATCCACTACTGTAGCACCATCTCTGGCGGCCTGGAGGAATGAAACAGAACGCTGGTTACGGATGTAACCGTGGTTCTGTCAATTCCAGAGCTCCCGGTCACTTGGAGTGTGTGAGAAGACGCTCCGTGTTAGAGTGCTGAGCTCAGCTCACGTCACTATGTGGCTGGCGCTGTGATCATCCACTTCTGTAGCACCGTCTCTGCCAGTCGGCCGGAATTCAAAGAACCACGGTTACATCCGTAACCAGCATTCTTATAAATTCACACACTGCTCTGTAATTCTGGAGCAAAATATTTGCTTTTGTTCAAGAGGGAAAATGTTCACATGCAAGCTGTTAAAACTGGAAAACCGAGACTGGCTGACCTTCCTGTGTGTTTTTCTTGCCGCGAAAGGCTGCTTTGATAAAACTCTGACTCAGCTGTTTTATATTGACTACTCATTATGGATTGGCTACTGCAGCCTCAACTGCCCCAAAAGATTAATTTCATCTGGTTCCAGATTCCAATAAGAAACTGGTTTTTGTGTTTAGTGGCCTAGAACAGTGCACTGGGAGCATCTTTTCAAGTGGTCTTGTGGACAGTTAGGTTAGATAATAAATACAATAAAAATGTAGTTCTCCATTCAACTTCTGCTTTTAACATGGAAGAGCAGCAGGATGTCTACATTTCAAGCTCTTTAGTTTAAGATGAGTGAACAGTTGTTTTAGTGATGTACAGTGCCTTCTAGAATTATTTGCATCCTTTTTGAATATAACTATATTGAATATAATATATTCATTTTGATATTCAGCCGCAGACAAGTGTTTTTGTGCATTAGTTGTATTTAGTGTCACCTCACAAAGTTTGAACTCAAACTTTTCATTATGGCTCATTTAAGCTATGTTCCTAAAACACATACTACTACTAAAAAAAAAACACACATTATTTGCTAAAAGTTGGAAGACAAGAACCACTCTTTGTTTGATGTGGCATAAGTGTTTTTTTCTGATGATGTAAAATGTGAAAATGCACCATCTAGAATTATCTTTTGACCAGGCTCTTATTTTTGTGTTGAGGGGGAAAAAAAACACTCAGGCCGAGCTTCTAATACCAAAGGAAAATCCTTGCTAATGTGTAAAAATAAATCATTAGTCTGCTTGGTTCATTTACTGTACAGTAGAACAAGTGAGACATCGTGGAGTAAATTAAGCAGTGTGAGTTTTGTTCTAGACAAAAGAAATCTATATTTAGCCTGAAGGATCTAGGGAATTTTTAAATTCCTTTCATTAGTCTCTTTATCTTTGGTTTAAAAAAAAAAAGGTTGAGTCATGTTTAATTCATGGTGTATGCTAGTGCCTGGCAGGCCTAGAATTGATTCAGTTAAGTTTAAATTTGTTGTCAATTGTTACATTTTTCAGCAGGATAATACATTTGAAATTTTTGCACTTCCTCTGCTTTTCTATTGTGTACAAGTTTCTCCAAGACCACCTCTTTATGGTACACCTCTTAGGAGTCGAATATAGCTTATAATAATTTTAGCTCAGATTGAAAATGACTGTATAACCCAGCACTGTTGAATTATCAAATCAGAAAGTATGGATTAATTTTCTGTAACAGCATAACTCTTACATTAGTTCTGGCTGTAACGTAAATGATAGGATGAACTGAATGTTATTCCTTACCACACAGTGGACTCAAGTGTTTTACTCCACTTATACAATAGTGATTTGGCAATGATGAATTTTTTTATATATTAATAATGAATGAAAAAATATAGTATTATCACTTTATAGCCATGATAAACAGTCTTTCCCTTACCAACATCTTTGGTTCTCTTGAAGTTAATGAGACAAAAACGCAGCTTGTCATTTTACTATGAAGTGAAAGCTCCCCTGTCCTGAAGACTTTCCCATGCTGGGAAAATTTACAAAGCACACTGATTGTTAGCGCTGATGCCTGAGACTCCGTCCATGAATATTAGCTTCTCTAAGCAAAAAACTTCACCACCTCAATGATTATATGTTGTTTTGTTTTGTTTTTTTTGTTAAACAACATGCTTTTTAAAAAAACAAAACAAAAAAAAAAACGATTTATTGTTAGGCTTAGATTGTGTGGCTTGCCCACTATACAATTCCCTGTGAATGAGATGACTTTTCTTTTATTTTTGTTTCTAGAATTAATTAATGTGTACAAACAAATCACAGATACTATCCATGTTTGTGTAACTTCAAAATGCACCAGTAACGAACTAATTGCATCCCATCAGTGACTTGTATGGGCAGTATCACATTTATGTTTACTCAGTCAGAAATGCAAATTTACTGCATTTAATTTAGCTGTAATTATTATTTCTAAGCTCTAAAGTTTCTTTCTAAGTTTGCATGTTCTCCCCAAGTCTGTCTGGGTTTCCTCTGTATTCTCTGGTTTCCTCCCACAACCCAAAAACATGGCAGTTGGGGAATTGGCTACACCACATTCCTAGGTGTGAATGTGTATATGCCTCTTTTCAATAGACTGCTGTCCCATCCATGGTGTGTTCCTGCCTGTGGATCCACCACAAATCTGGCCGGGTTTAAATCATTACTGAAGATCAATAAATTAATGCATTTGTTTACAGATTCTTAATTTGCCATTAGCACTATTTAGAGTGAAACCTAAAATGTGCTGCCTCCAAGTTTGTTTTTACACAGACTATACACAAACAAAAAACACAAAACGCATTATTTGGTGAGTAACTCAGTAGATGTTTTAATGTACTAATCTAATATGATCTGAACTTTGAGCGCTAGATAAAATGAGCATTTTTCAATTGTGTAAATTTTAATAAATACCTAAATGAAGGCCATTTCCTATTTCCTGTTGTACTGTACTCAGATGTTTGTGTGCAGTAGATGACATACTGACTTTACTGAGGTTTGTCAGTCTTACATACTCTACTCTGTAGTTTACTGAATGAGACGTTATTTGACCGTGATAACATTCCTGATTTTTAATGTTGTTTTTCATTTGCCTGGCCAGTGGCATACATTCCAGCTCCTCTCGTATTCTCTTTAATAGCCTACAAAGCAAAGTCATAAAGGGCAGTGGAAGCTCAGTGGTTAAGACGTAGGACTACTGATCAGAAAGTCATGAGTTCAAATCCCAGCACCACCAAGCTGCCACTGCAGGGCCCTTGAGCAAGGCCCTTAACCCTCAACTGCTCAGTTGTATTGATGAGGTAAAAGGACGTCGCTCTGGATAAGGGTGTCTACCAAATAGCGTAAATGTACAATTAATGTCTTCATTTTCTTCTAGTGAGGTTTAACACTTAAACTGAACATTTGAATCTTTGATTTCTACAATTCAATTCATTCTTTGGTTGAGTGAGAGGAACATGTGACCATGTCATAGAAAGATCTTAAATGGTGTCGATTTCGGTGCCATTAACCTCTGTGTGACTTGAAATAATGTGCGCAGTCAAGCAGATCAAGGTAGCAGGCACCTCTTTGAAATACATATTACAGCCCTGTGTACAAAGGCTGCTGCTTTCAGTCTCTATAATGGTGGATCACACACCTTAGAAGATTTTTTCAGTGGGTCTGTGTGCAGGGTTCTGTGTATGTGATTGGTGTGTGACATGGTCAAAGGAGGAAAGCAAGACAAAGAAACAAAGAACATAATTGTTTATTAAATTATAATGTTGGTATGTGTCTGTGGAGGGAGAGGTGGTGTTTCAAACAGTAAAGGAAACTAAAGGAGGTTAAGATAAGGGGTTAGATTTAGATATATGACTATTATTTCGCTGCGAAATATATGTCAATGGAAGGTCCTCACAAGCATAGTAAGGTGTGTGTGTGTGTGTGTGTGTGTGTGTGTGTGTGTGTGCGTGTTAATTAAAATAGCTACAGGCTATTTTCCCAAGGCATTGATTATTCCCTGGAGTGTGTGTGTGGCGGGGGACAGAACAGGAGCTGGGACTGGCTGACTGGCTCAGTGTTTGTGACTAATGGGGTACAGAGGAGGAGAGGGTGGGAGGATGAGGCCGGTACTGTCTCAAACTGACCTGAAGCTTCTGAGTTCATCATTAAACCTACACACTGTATCAGAGTCTAACACAAATGAGACATGGTTATGAGACCCCATCTTTTTTTGTTTGTTTAAACTCCATGTTTTTTTCACTGATCAGTCAGGAAATCTTTTGATTTTATATACAATACAGTTCATTCAATGATCTTCAGTAAGGGCTTTATCTTGGTCAGGGTCATGGTGGATCCAGAGTCTATCCAGGGAACACTGGGCATGAGGTGGAAATACACTCTGCACACACACACAATCACACCTAGGTGCAATTTACCATAGGCAGTCCAGCTACTGGCATGTTTTTAGGAGATCAGAGGAAACTAGAGAAACTGGTGGAAACCCACACAGACATGGAACCTACATGTGAAATTCCATACAGAGAATAACCTGAGCTCAGGATTGGGGTCCCTGGAGTTATGTGGCAATATTAGTTGCTGTGCCATGCCACCCAATAATGCCGTGTTAAGGACTATGTTTTTGAGGCAGGTGAGAGGAAAGGGAGATTCACATCATATTACCATCAAGCCATGTGTGTATGTAAATTCATGTGTTTTTAATGAGGTTAAAGAGAACAGCCGCATCTCACTTTTAATCCCTTCTGCCTGTCTGACTTGATGAATGATGAATGAATATACCTGTCTTGCTAGATCATAATGAATCACCGCTGGAAAGGATATGAAAGCTATACATTGCCCAAGAAAATAAGGCTGGGGCCAACTAATCACTTAAATTCTGATATTATAATGTCCTCTGATTACCACTATTGAAAATGTAACTCCCGTCGTAAAAAAGCTGTATTAATTAAATCGAAATATTGGTGCTCTTGCGTATTTTACAAGACAGAAACACACATTTCTTTGCTTTTTGCCAACAACTTTATATGATCAATATGATATGCTTAAAATTGTAACTGATTATTTATCTAATTGCATGCTTTAAATTAAAGTGTCTTCTGTTTTGAATCTTAATACCATCTTTGCCAATTTTTTCCTTAAAAAATAGTACAGGACGTCATTATACCAACTTTAGGTAAGCCTTTAAAATGACTAGGTGTTAAGGTTTAATTAATGAGTTTAGCATATGACGCAAGTCTTCGATACAGTGCTTTGCATAAGTATTCACCCCCTTGACATTTTCCATATTTTGTGTTACAACCTGGAATTCTAATGGGGATTTTACCATTTGATTTACATAATGTGTCTCACATTTGAAGGTGCAATTTTTATTTTTTATTTTTGTTGGTTGTACAAGTATTCATGCTCCTCTGTCAACGTTTAGTAGACCCACCTTTGGCTGCAATTACAGCTTTTGGGATATTTTTCTGTCAAGTTTGCATATTTGGATTATGATATTTTTCCCTTTCTTCTTGTCAAAATTACTCTGTCAGACTGAATGGAAACCATTAGTGAACAGTAATTTTCAGATCGCGCCACAGATAACTATTGGATTTAATGATGCCCTGTGGCAAGTTTGGCTTTTCTTTTTTAATAACCAATCCATACTTTTCCAGAACTGTGTCCCGGTATTCATGAAGCCGTTTGTTTAGGTTTGCTCTCTAACAAAATGTGAGGACTTTCAGGAACAGGTGCATTTATATTGTGATCATGTGACACTTTAATTGCACACATGAGTCTATTAAATGAATTATGTGCCTTCTGATGGATACTGGAAGCCCCAGAACTAACTGAGTTGTTTCAAAGCAGTGTGACTGAATACTTCAATGCAAACACCGTTGTCACTTTTTTATTTGTAAATAATTGTGCAGACTCTATTGATTCCCCCAACTTCAGTATGGATGATTTTGAATCAAAACCACTTCAAGGCAATCAATGGTTGAGGTTTCCGCAAATGCTGTGTTTTCTATTTCAGGCCTAG
Organism: Ictalurus punctatus; assembly: GCF_001660625.3. Taxonomy (NCBI): domain Eukaryota; kingdom Metazoa; phylum Chordata; class Actinopteri; order Siluriformes; family Ictaluridae; genus Ictalurus; species Ictalurus punctatus. The sequence continues at coordinate 13,502,116 of NC_030437.2, read as the reverse complement.
CAGTCCATTAGAGCCTAATAAAGACAGTTTGACATGAACTGAACATGATTTTTTTTTTCTGCTTACTAAAACACAACCCTTTTCACAGAAAAAAATTATTTCCATTCTATTCCCTTTCACTTCCTCCTTTCTCTCTCGACTCCCATTTAAATGATAGTACTGAAAACAGAAATACACTGTAAAACACAAACCTTTGTTGAGATGAGAACCATGTTACAGCTGATAATTCCCTTGTTTAAGCCTAACTTGTTTTCTTTGCCATGTACAATACACTATTTTATGCAACTATGCACAAATAGTGAAGAAATCGTCTCATTTCATATAGGAAACGATAAGCAAACCATGGCCTTTTACATAGCAATTACATGCTGTTTGATCTGATCTCCACACCACTAGAAAAGAATGTTTTACTGCACATAGATGCAAATAGATAGTTATCATGCATTGCATGAATATGTGCGATATGAGGTCTGGTTCTTTGATTTCCACAACTTGTTTCGTTTCAAGTAAATTGCTTTGAGCTTCTGTTCTTTTGGAATGTGAGATGCCAAACAGCTGTGTTTACCACGCTGCCAGTTACTTTGCCCACATCTCTGCTTTTAGTGCATCTAAATTTAAAGCACATGTTTATAGTGGCTTTGAGGGGGGAATAAACATCCCTCGCCCTGTAGTATAAGAGCCAAAACATCCCAGGCCAAAACAGCGCTAAATTCAGACTCTTCATTGCATAAGTGATCTATTGTCCTGCGGTCCAGCTTCCTCTCTTTTCCAGGAAACGATCTGGTGCCATTTTCCGGGCTTCTTATTGTGACAGTATCAGAGGAGACAATGACAGAGCTGAACTCCGATGTGTACTAAACAATCCTGCGTTGCAGACGTAGCAGATTATTTTTGTATCACTTCACAGTGAGATGCCTTCACTCTTGCTTTCATGGGACAAACCAAGCCACTGCCAGCTCCATTGAGCCAGCTTTGTGTGGCATTTGGCATGGCATCTGTGCCATCTGTCTCTACATTCTTTCAGGCTCCGGGGGCCATACCAAGACTGTCAGGAGAGCAGAGCAGGCACTCTCTCGGGTCAGCAGGAGAACTGAAATCTGACCTAGATAAAACCATTTACAGCTGGTCTATTATAAAAAATGAATCTGTTTTATGTAATGGAATGCACTGGATATGTTGTGCCATGTTCATCAGACCTCTGCTTAACCTCAGGCTAACCTAGGCTTCTCTGTTAGACTTGAAAGGTTTCGAAAGGAATAGGCCTTATGTAATTCAAGCAGATTAGTGCATGTCCATGTGTGTCGGTTTTGGGTGGCTAATCAGTTGCATCTTTGCATTGTGTGATAGTGACATCACTTCATGAAATTCACAAGTAACATGAGAATCCCCACTGCGTGATGGTAAAAGTAGCATGTAGCCTTATTGTCGCTCGACTGAGCAAGTGTTGTGCCCATTTGTTGAATAAATGCAGGAGCGCAGGGTCAAAATTTGGCTTGTTCAGCTGTCTCGCTGGAGACATTGTAGAGTAGGACCACCCCTGGCTGGCCAAGAATACCATTTCTTAGCCAGCATGTCTAATGATTTCTAAGTACTAAAAGTAGAGCTGGTGAGTGCTCTGTAGGGCTATTTAGGTTTATATTTAGATTTACAATTTTTATATCACAATAATTAGGAACACTTTTATTATTGTTTATGGTGCTGTCATGATCTTTTATTTAAAATATCATAATGCTCAATAACACTCAAATTAAATTATCCTGAAATGGTAGTAGCTCTGCTAATCCAGTCTTGTAATTATTTTTCTTTTTTTAATAATGTTTTTTACCTTTAGGGATATTTCTGATGATTCTTACAAATCTCAAATTCTCATAATATGACTTGCTGTAGACTTAAGGCCATAATGACCACCATCAATGTATTTGCACACCGATTCTGTTTAAATTCAATTCATTTAAACAATGAGAAAATAGTATATGCCTGATAGCTGCCATTTTTATCTAAAGATCAGAAAGTAATGAGGGGTGGACAAATCGCTCGCCTATGCACCCTGGACAAGCAGATTAGGGTTTTTTGTACTTTCTTGGTGGACAAGTAGGATCAACAACCAGAGAAAGAAAATAAACTCTAAAAACAAAAAAGTGTTCATATTTAAACATTAATGCACAATGCAAGGTGCAACATGCCTTGATGTTGTCATTATAGTGCAAACTTTAAATTCCTGCTGAACTACACACATCAGCCGATCCGTGATATGCCTGACTGTAGAATGATTTTTTTTACTAGGTTGGTTAATGAGTATCCACAGTTGACAAGCGATCTTTTCAGAATCAGGTATGTGGAAAGGAAATACCTGCTGAATACCTGATGAAACTTAGTAAAATAAAGTATATCATAACGCTATCATATAACTCTCCTGCTAACAAAACACACACAATACATCACCTCACAGTTAAACATGTTGAGAGAAAATAAAGACAGACGTAAATATTATTACTGGCGATAATATTTAATAGACAATAGATAATAGACAAGAAGCTTGTATTCGAAATGTTAGCCAGCGACTTGTTGGCTTTTTGCCACAAACACACAAGAGGATGTTAACGTTTTTTACTGCTAATGCTAGTTTTGTTCAAATTTGCCAACTGGACGGGATTTCCGGCAGGATTTTTTTAGTCATGCTCATTAACAGTCCATCTTCATTGATGATACTAGCTACATGGCATGTATATGCTAATTTAACAGGATATAAATCGACTTCTGGAAAACTACAAATGTGATTTTAACTGTTAATCAAAAGAGAAAAGGGGAATGTTGTCTACACAACAGTATGCTATATGCTTAGCCAGCAGTTTATTGACAGGAATGCAGGGTAGTGATAGTATTTAGACTCATTTTTAGATAGCACATGTGAAGTAGTGCGATGGCCATGTCCTCATTCAAAAAAAAAAGAAATACCATAATCTTTGTAATTGTTTGCTAGGACACTAAGTGTTTAAATCTATACTGTTTCACAAGTCTTAAGAGGGAAGTGATTTGTACTGTATGTTATTAGAAGGGCCTGGGAACAGGCTAAGAATAGAAACACTAAGCAGTGCTTCTTCCTCAGGTTGTTGTTTATTGAGACGGGAGGTGGATGGTGGGGAGGCGACGGCTCTCAAGCACACATAGAGGGCAAAGGGGACAAGAAGGTGGGGGAGTTGAAAGCTTGGGTGGGACAGAGAGTGGTTGAGTGTTGCTGCCTATTTCCCTCCATTTCCTAAATCACACACACACACCACACACACGCACACACATACACTCCTCCAGCTGGATTGGTCTGAACAAGTTTCCCACATGCCTTCTCCAGCCTTCCAGTGAGCATGACGTTTATTTAGAAGGATTGACTTAATCAGATATTTTTTATTTATTTATTTATTTTTACAAATCAATGCTTTTTTGGTGATAAAATAAACATGCATGATTAATTCCAATATTAAACTCTTGTTGAGTCATATCAGCTAAATCATTGATCCATTTAAAGTCCAGTCAAGATCTAATTTTGCACAAAATTTAGATCTTACTGGATTCATGAGAAACACAAAGTTGTTTCAGCCATATTTATTTATTCACAATGGGACCATTGGCCCATCAGACATATGGCTTGCACTGCTTATTCCTTGGATACTTCTCCATCTTTTGCCCTCTGCTCTATTGTCAAGACATTTTTCCCACTCCGAGGCACCTCTATAAAAGCTAATTAAACTGTCAGTGCTGTTCTCTGGACCCCCAAGTGACAGATGGACTCATGACTCTGACTCCAATCCCCTGATTGACTTAACAGATCCCGACTCCACCCAACACTCCAACACCCAGATGGGAACTGGACAGAAAATGGCTATCCCAAGGAAATGAAGGAAAAAAGAAAATTGGCTTTTCTATCTGAGTGTGTTGGACAGGAGACCATGTTCTTTGCTGGTCCATGTGTTTTGCATTTACTGCTCTAAAACTTCTAGTTAACTCTGCTTAACACCTGCTTTTTATATGCATGGGTGTGTTGTGTCCTAAATGTAATCATAGTGGTTAGCATTAAAAATGTTCACCACTGGAAACAAAGAATAACTGGTATAGTTCCCACTGTAATTATGCAAATTTAACATCAGATTAAAAAAATGGTTAATTCTGTCCTTGTCTTTTTTTTCTCCATCTGCATACATTTCAACAGATCGTATCTGTCTTCATTCAGGACCTGTTTTTTCATGCAGAGCATCAGAGCGGTAGGCAGTGGGGGACAAGATCTGAAAAGTCTCCAACAACGTGTTAATGGGTTATTAACTACTTCCATGATCCAGATCAAAGAAAGGCAAAACTGGGGAGAGTTTGTTAATTTCAGTAACGGTCACCCGTGACAGAAGTGCTAATTGGCACACCTTGGTAGCCGAGTAGAAATTTGAATTTGAATTGTTTTGCCAGTTGCGTCTGGTGTGGAGTGCTTCTCTCTCTGCTGTACTCATGAATAATTAGTAAATTCCACTTTTTCAGGAATGGCATTAAGATGAAGGTTCAGTCCTGATTTCCAAGCTGATTGACGTAATGATGTTATTTATGTAAGTCCATGAACTATATACCTCGGGGGTATATAGTTACTGTGTATATATATATATATATTATATATAATCACAGTTATATATCTCGGCCACATTCCTGGCGAATTAAATCCATTCATATTTTCATATGTTGCTGATCAGATGGAGTGAATTTGACAGTGATTGACCCGACTGAGACTGGGAGGCCATGTGTGTGGTCAATGTGAGTAAAGCGCTGGTTTGACTGGGGCAGGAAAAGGCAGATGCCATTCTTAACCTATCCATCATGTAGTTTCCATGGAGCACGAGGTGTTGACTTCAGAAGTAAGTGAAAATTTAATGATGAACACATGATCACCTGGTTATAATGTATATTACGGTTGGGTTTTATTATGTGGTTTCTGTGTATATAGTATACATTTTTATCCTGAGAGATTGTTTTTGCTGAGTGCAGAAAAATAAATGTCAATAAATAATGAAATTTAAGAAAAATAAGTAATCAGATCAAGGTCTAAATAAGCAGTGAGTGTGTATCAACAGCAATAAACTCTTACCAGGACATCTTGGCTTTCTTTTCAGATTTAAAGGATTGAGTAAACAGTGCCAGTTAATCCTATTTTAAGTTAGTGAGAAAATAACAGAACAGCCTTGTTTTGAGAAACTCGAATTCAGCATCCTTAAACGGATTTTAATCTCAGGAAACGCTTCTTTCCTGCCTCAACAAGTTACTAAATTCAAGCAGTGATTCACACTCATGTACAGCAAATCTGAGCAGACGTTTCCATGTATGCAGTCTCGTGATTATCTAATGCAGCCAGTGAGTAATGAAGCAGCAGACTACACTGACCTGCCTTTGCTCTGGGTATACATGTCTGGCTTTTGGCACAGACTCAAAAATAGTTTTAGCAATTTGTCTAATGATTCTATTATATTTTAATTAAAATTTAACCAGGTTAGTCCCATTGAGATATATGGGTGACTCCACAACTTGCGTGCCATTTGCTACTGATATTATGTTTATAAATGTGTGTGAAGGTAAACACTTTTTAAACAAAAATAAATTGTTCTTCATAACAACCTATGGACATGTTTCAATCAAATAACTCAAAATAAAAAAAAAATAATAAAAAAAACTCTCTACAGCACATAGAAAACAGTATTTCTGCCTGCCTCAGCCCACTACAACTTCATTTTACCTCGAAATATAATAATTTTTGCATTAATGTGTGAATCCATTTAACATCTTGTGCTTGAAACATCCTTTTCCATGACTTAGCTATTACAGGTTATTAAAAAAATTTACATTTTAGTGCCCTACAACATTCACTCAACCCTGGTACCCGAACACTTTCACTACTATGAAATATTTGGAATCATCCACAAGTCAAATGTTCCGCATCATGTTCATCATGTTGCATAATCATTTTCATCATAATTTCCTGACAATCACAAGGAGAAGGAAAGTTCTCAACCCTTTCTCCTTTATTTTGAAAGACAATGTGATACTGACTGATGATGTCACTTTGACTATACAACCCTCTTCAACCCCAAATTATACAGTGAAATTAAAGTCATAACTATAAATGAAAAAATGTAAGTAAAGCATTAGAATGTATTTCATGTCCTAAAGTCATTAGCTTGGATGCTAGTTAACATCATTTTGTGTATTTGATAAATCTAGTACAGAAATCTCAACCCTGTTACTTCAAACATGAGAAAAATGCCTTCCTTGTCAACCAAGAAACTTTGTAAAAAAAAAAAAAAAAAAAAAATCAGTATTGTTGCCTGCAATGAGTTAACCAGTTTTATTTAATGGTTAAATCCACACTTTCTTAGATTCAGTATCGAAAATCATCATGGGAGATCTGCTCGAAAAAGGCAGCAAGAAACAACACGACAAAAGTACAAAAAATACGCTACAACAGTAATTTCATGTAAAAACAACAACTACTACTAATGGACAGTGCATAAATGCAAGCTAATAAATTACTCATGTAACCTAACCAGGCTGAATTGAGGTCGAGCTGTCGGAAAGGCAAAGGCAAAATTCATATGTGAATTGTAACGCGAGTAGGAGAACATTTTGTGGCATTTTTTATCTGTTACTTCAAAGCCACTCTTACTTAACATGGATGACATGAACTGTCCTGCTTTGCCTCTGGAAGAAAATGTTCCTCTAAACAAGGATCAGAATGTAGCAATTACAGTAATTACAGTAGTTGTTTCATAGTTTCTTAGATGTGTGTTTGGAGTACTACAAAAGACACAATGATACGTTTATGAATTGAGGAAAGAAAGGTATATTCTAATACAGGCACAGAAAGGTGGCACACCTTCAAAGAACCTGAAAGTAATCTGAGGGCGTTATAATGTCATGTCTCTGTAAACAGCTTCTATTATTAACTCCAAAAGTGTCATAGGTGTGTGCGTAATTGTGTGTTGTTGTTTTCAACACATTGTTTTGCATGTCTCGTATAAAACGAGCAATTCTTTATTTGGCTAATGCCACGAAAACACTTCTTTAGGATGCTTAGGCTAGATTCTGAAAAGATATTCTGTAGTTTCTGATGAGTGACATGGTGACACAGTCATAACAAAAAGTGCCATAACAACAAAAAAGACTAAATGTAAACAATAACATGGTGAACAACTGATTTTTTCCACCCTCACCCATTCCATTTCTCACCCGCAGAGAGCACTGAGCAGAGGTGTTAGTCCCCCAAGGAGGCCTGCAGAAACAAGGCCAGCTTCACTCAGAACGAGATCATTCTCTGCAGTTCAGAGGAAATAATTTGGTGCACTATAAACCTACCACAAAAGCATTTGGTTCAATTCAACTTTATTTGTATAGAGCTTTTAATATTAAACATTGTCACAAAGCATCTTTAGAGACATCCGTATGTAGATTTAGATCTCTTGAGGTAGCCAGAGGTGACGGTGGCAAGGTAAAACTCCCTGAGACAACATGAGGTAGAAATCTTGCGAGGAATCAGAGTAACTTATAACAAAGTAAAGCCAAATTTACCAATAGTGTTGAAATTATGTTCAGTATGCACCTACCATATTTAGTACCATATTTACTATGGCCCTGGGACTGCAGTTACCACATGCAGTTTTGCACTCGGGTCTCCTTTGAACAGTGGACTAGTTCAACAAACAGACTTCATATAAAAACCATAATGAACTTTCCTTTGCTTTTACACTATCCGTTGTTACTCAGATGAGGATGGGTTCCCTTCTGAGTCTGGTTCCTCTCAAGGTTTCTTAACATCTCAGGGAGTTGTTAATCTGGCCACCGCCGCCACCAGCTTGCTCAATTGGGATTAATCCACACACTTAAAATCTGTATCCCGGGTTTATATATCTCTGTATAGCTGTTTTGAGACACTGACCAATGTAAAAAGTGCTATACAAATAAAATTGAATTGAATTGAATTGAATTGAATTGAATATGAGGATATTGTGAAGAAGAGCACAGTCTTTATGATTACAGCACTGATTCTTGGGTATAAAACTTCGGTATACAGCTGAAGCAAAGGTGATACTTGGGCATTAACTGATTTTGGGAAGTGCAATCTTTCTGGTATCCATGTGGGACCTTAATGTACCTCCTCCTCCTTAATGTGCACGTACCAGGCTGTGAAATGCTTCGCTTCTTATACGGTCCCTTCTAAGATGCAGTAGATATGCTAATTACCACACACCTCCACACTCCAGTCGTTCACAAAGAACAATACGTTCTTCTCACCAGTAGCTATGTAACTGTGGGCCTGGAGTGTAAGTGCTGAATATGATAGCTCTGAGCAGTTGTTATTGTCAAAAGTAGCACTCTCTGCAGCTGAATGAAAGAGGATGCATTCAGTTCCATTGTCACCTAGCCTTAGCAGGGTCTTTTTGGATGCAGATTACGGAGATAATTCAGAGACCTCTTTGTGGCTGCAGGAAGCAGGAACCCCTGCTGATCTGTTCAAAGGCAGTGTGAAGTTAAGATTCCATTCTACGTTTTCTTCAGGTGAAGGTGCTGAAAAATTTAATATTATCTACAGAAATATATCAGGAGAGGACATCAAGCTAAGTACAGTCCAGATAACCATGTCATAGTTAGCTAATAACATACACTTGTACCACTATCAATCCTACTTTTCCATTTACAATACAAACCAATACAATACAATATAAGTACTGCGTATCATCTGATACGTGTGATAACCAAGCCCACTCTCTGCTGTGTGATGCTAAACTTGCCTTGCTATTTGACGACAGTATCTACTGACATGCAAAATCATGCCTTCACAGCATAAAATACCTCAGCATATTGGATTAGATTTAACATAAGATATAATTCATGTTATGAATGCAGCACAATCTAGCACTCTAGGCCAGTTTCAGTCACAGTACCAATACTCCGTTTTTGCCACTGGTATACTATTAACAAAAGCTATTTTTAGTGGCAGTAATACACAAAAAATTTTAATACACAGATTTAAAAACAAACAAACAAACAAGTAAGCAATTGTATGTCAAGCTTCTACTGAAGCATACCTATTAAAACGTAACCAAATAGATAGTAACCTCTTATCCTCTGAGCTGCAATATGAGAAGAAACGCCTTTCACTGAACTTTTCCTGGCATCTGTTTTAGTCCTTGCGGCAGCCTAGCATTCAGGAGCAGGTCATGTGCCATTGTTTGGTACTTGATGTCCTGAAAAACAGGATGAGTCCACAGTAGCAAATGTCACGTGTAACAAAGATCTGTAGAGGTGAATTGTGACAGAAATGGATCACAGCCTGGGTTTAATTTGAACAAACCTGTATAAAGATTGGTGACTGAAATTTTTTCCTTAAAGTGTGTGACCAATATAAGAACCAATATAAGTGTAGATAGCTGTTTGGGTTCTTATACTTTACAGTACTGTGCAGAGGTTTTAGGCACCCTATTTTTTTAGTACAAACTTTGTTATAGATTTTAGATTTTTTGACTTCTACATCATCAAGTCAGTACAAAAACATTTTAGATTCCCAAACATTAGTTTTCCAGCACAAAATTAAATGTTACAGAAAAAATGGTTTGTAAGTCATTAAAGAAAGTGGCATATTATGTAAGACACTTTTCAGACGAAAAACATAATGAAGGCTGCTGGGTTTTGCTGCAAAAATAAGAAGCAAGTGCGACAGTCAAAGTCTTCAGAAGAACCGTGTCTGGTTCTACAAGATGCTCAATAAAACTCTCAGCTCATTTCCTTATAAAACTGCACACATTATACCGGAGACTACTATTTTTATTTTTATTTTTTTTATCACACCAAATATTGACTTTGTTTCATTTACTACTGTTTACTGCTCTTTACGGTATTTAAAAAAAAAAATTCATTATTTTGAATAGAGATGCACCGATGTATCGGCCAATAATCGGTATCAGCTGATAAAGGCAATTTTTCTCGCTATGAGCTATCCTTTAAAAGATGTTTAAAAACATCTGATGATCAGGGCCAATTATATCCTGTCAATCAAAAGAGGGCGGAAAAACACATCGAATTCATGCTGTGTGTAAAGATGTCTCTTGTGTGGAATGATGACAAAACTGCAGTTTGTATTCTCTGTAATCTCAGCACTGCTAAAATTTTACGCGCTGTTCGTGCTGAATTAAAGCACCAGTACACTGTCGAAAGATTTAAATGAAGATGGGTTGACAAAAAAAAGGTATATATATATTGCACAGAAAAATATTTGTAGAGTAGTATGTTTCATATGCAGTTAATGTTAACATGAGTTAATATCATCAAAAAAATTTTTATATTAGGCCTATGTATATCCAGTTTGATGTTGAATGATGAAGTAGAAATGTATTTGTTTGTGGTGAGTGAATGTGACACTAACAGGAGGTTTTTTTTAATTCAGTCAATGTTAATATGAATTAATAACATTCAGTAAGTGAAGAAATCTTACTTTAATCTTCAGAGTTTAGTCCATGTGTTAATGTTAATTAGAGTAACATGTTTTCTGTTTATGAGACCAGTTACTGTGATATAACATGTTGAAATGGAGAGAAAATTTTTTTTATTTGCATTTCTTTCATAATTGTGGAATTAATTATTATTAATTTAAAAGAAGGCATAAAAGGAAGAACTATTGGTACTGGTTATCATTATCGGCCGATATCACTCTGAATAATTGGTTATCGGTATCGGCTGAGAAATTTAGTATCGGTGCATCTCTACTTTTGAAGACATCTTTGCTCTACAGCATTTCTTTGCATGTGCCTAAAACTTTTGCACAGTACTGTGTGGAGACTTTTAAGTATAAAATAAATCCCACAGTCTTGCTTGATACTGATTTATATCACGTACACTGTTCCAATGTGTACAATAATAGGCTACTTAGTGTATTTATTAGAGCTTTCTATTCCTGAACTTTACACTGATTACACATTAGGTACAAGTGGACACTAGTTTTTAAGCCCATTCAATCCAAGTCAGCAGTCAAACAGGCTAATAACCATAATAAAGTAATAATAAATATATTGATATGATAATAAATAAATAGATATGATAATGGTGGGTTGTAATTTCTGGATCTCTGGGGATCCCCGGATCTCACTTTGAGAACCACTGCTGTTTCTGGAAACTCCAAAAATAGGACTCGTGAAATAGTGTGAGTGAAGTAAATAACGCAGCATTTCACAGAATTCGGTTCATTATGCTAGAGGGAATTAAAACCCTGCAAAAAAAAAAAAAACCTACGGAATTCACCACTTACAAATAGTTCACTTTCAGTTTCAAATCAATTCCCCTTTCCCAGATTGGAGAAGCGTTTCGTGGTGTAATTACCACTGAGAGCGGTCACGCGCCTACGCGGGGGCGCGCGGCTCTTGTGATTGGCTTGCTTCAGCTCGCGCGTCATCACCTACTATCACGTCCTCAGCGCGCGCTCTTTCACCACTCTCACTCGGGCGCGAGAGCGGACACCGTCTTCTGTACTCACCTCGGATTTATCCATCCTCAGCGCGTATTTTGTGGATTTATTACTATTTCTTTTGGTTCTACACTCGAATGTAGTCGGAAAAACAAACAAAAAAACAACCCACAAATAAACAGCGGGGTTTGAAAGTGTACTTTCGTGCGTGCGTGCCTGCATGTCCAGCGTCTCCTGCTGCACTTTGACACTGAGAACACCACGGTGTTGGACTTCAGCCTAGAAGACTCTTTGGAGGTGAGATCATTGGCTCGATTTCACGTGGCTTGCCCGGACCACACCGGTCTAGTTTCCGAGTATACAAGATAAGGTGTCGTTTTGTTCTGTAAGCCTTTGCGGCTTCTTGTGATGAATAAGTGGTTAAACTTTAATCTTCCATGCTCTGAGAAACACTGGAACCTGCTGAGTCAGCTCATGCATGTATTTTTCCTTCTTGTTTAGGATTTGCATTTAAGCATTTTCATTAAAACCAGTGTTCAAACCTTAATACTGTGGTTCTTTGGTAATATTAAGAGATATTTTGAAATATTCAGCCTTTTCAGGATTTCAGATGTAAAGCTGCTGTTTTACAGTGTATCAGGAGAGGCTTGGAAACACAGATCGTACGGGTTATTTCATATCAGTTCTATCACCTTGTCTAGTTTCAGAGGTAATGTGTGATGCTGAAGAAGGAATAAATACTCCCTTGTTTGCAGTCTGCTATGGTCTATTACCATACTACTAAATGATAAGTGGATTCCCTCTTCATTAGAGACATCACGAATGCTCTCCTGGAGGAGCATCTACCTTTTATATGACCTGAATGTGAATTGTAGTTACATTTATTGCATGTGGTGCAAATGGTGTTTGTGTCTTCTGATAGATTAACATGAACCGATGAGATGTTAGATCTAGTGATTAGTGTATGCCAGGTCACTAGAAGGTTCTCGACAGTGAGCAGCACGATTACGAATACAAATCTGGAATGCTTGCCAAGGCATTATCCCCAGCATGATATAATTTAGTAGTAGTCTCTGCGTAATAAGATCTTCCCTTCTTCCCAGCAAGAAACACAAACCCTCACACCTGCTCAACATGCTGGAACAGAAACCTAAAACCAAGTAAGGATGCCATTTGTCATCTTGAGCATTAAAAGAAAACAGTGCAGACATCAGGAACAGATCCTTTGCAATGTGCCTATGCTGTAGTAATAGTTTAATTGTTGTCATGACTTGTTACCTACTAACTACTGTAATGGTATTGGCTGGCTATGTTTTTGTTTTTTTACTCTTCTACATCTTGTGGCAAACAGAGATTCCTGAGGGTTAAAGTACTGTAAACAAGGAGGAGCTCTGTTTGCTTAGTTCCCTCAGAGTGCCTTTCAGTGTCAGCTTTGGCACAGCTGGTTCCAGAGAAGTTGGGAATGATGTGTTTCTTCATGTCACCAAGGTCATTTTTGTCCTGATTTGTGGCCCTAAGTAAACCTCTCAGTTAGTTCTTAGCACCTCGTGGCCTGGGTGAGGATCTTTAGACCAGTGAACTTTTATGTAGAGCAAGTGTGTACCACACCTTAAGGTGGAGATGGGAGTACCACAACAAAAGCTGGAAGCAACACGGCTGTTTGTGTGAATGCTTTTCTATCCACCTGACACTAATGTGCTGATGTGTGTGTTGAATACAGATGAAGGTTGTCCACTACAGTTTCCAAGCACGTATAGGGAAGTGTCAATTTCCATGTTGTTATGAGTTCCCCTTATGAAGAGAAAGTCCCTTCTGACTTCTCTTGTCACAGGGAACATGATCGACATGTGACTTTGATATAAATTTTCCAGTTTTGAAACTGCCATATATAGAGTCTTTAGACTATATATAGAATTTATGGTTACAGCTAAAAGAGGAGGGTGCCAATACTTGTGGTTTTCTTATTATTCTTTGTAATCAACCACCCATTCCATGATGAAATTTTAAGCTATCAGCAAAAAGCCCAGGACCATCTTCAATGGAGAAACAAGCCACGACCCTGAGTACTTGCACCTGCAACTGAAGAGCAAACACAGTCAGCTGGCCTACTAGTAATTAGCTCCTGCTTTGTTTTACGCTTTTATAGGATTAGCTTGTACGGCAGCTGCCACTTCTTGTGAGTCTGAAAAAAGGAGTTAGTGCTAGCAAGCACTGGTTGTCCTTCCAAATCGTGATGTCATCTTTGTGGCCCATGGAGAGATGCGCAAAAGATCTTACATGTTTCCCACTGGCAAATCATGTGTGGGCCACGGTGGTGCCTATAAGTAAATAAAAGCAACAGTTACTATTGAGGCGTCTCTTCTGTAGTTGTTTGTGTCTCTTTTGTTGGCTAGAATCAAACTTGGCAATGACAAAAAATCACCACATTTGTTTGAAACTCTGACAATAGTATGTTTCTTGACAGTAGTACTGATAAGATACTACTTGAAGGACCTGATAGTAATGTTCACATGTTTATATCCAACCTAATCATCCAATCATACTGAAAGCTCAATCATTAAAATAATGAAATTATGCATACTAAATTTGAATTGAGATGAATCCAAATAAAATTAGGGGGGAAAAAGAACAACCCAGTTCATGTTACAAATTTTAAATGATAATTGAGAGGTTAGATGTGGTTGGATTTGGCACCAAACTAGTGTTTCTAGACTTTCTAGACTCAAGTGTTTTCTGTTCTAGCAGAATGACACAAGGTTTTTTTTTGCTTATGCTGACATATATTAGAGACTTGTTAAAACACAAGCGCAATGAGGTTGACACTTGCATAATACGCTAGCTGGTTGTTACACTGTAAGCATTTAAGTATCTTGTTGCTGTGGTAATATCGACGCACTCCTCAAAAACGGCTACATTTTGTTGGGGTTGCGAGAACACTTTGCGGAGTTTTAAGATACGTGTAAAAAATTTTGTGACGACTTACAAAGTACCGCATGTAATCATAAGCCGTGTTTCCATCGAAATTACCCGGAACAATTAGTCCCAGGAACTTCTTTCAAGGGACCATTTGTTTCCCTCAGACCTTTGTGGTCTGCATTTCCATCGCAGTCTAAAGCACAGTGAAGATTAGGCAAATTACTCCAGTGACGTACAGTGTGACTGCACACGACAAGCCCTTGGCAAGGGTATGAAGCTTCGAAGTATGCTACAATCAAACTGATTATTGACATAAAGTAAGTTGATTTTAATGATGTAATAATGTCAAATGTTTGCTCGGCTCATAAGAACACGTGAACAAAAAAATTTGAACAGTAACAAAAGAGTTTGCTGTAACCAAACAGGTGGTCTAGTGGGCAGGATTCGACGCTCTCACTGCTGCGGGTCGGGTTTGATTCCGGGTCACGGAATGAAATGTATTTTTTAATCTTTGGATAAAAGTTCATGTTTTAAAAACTATTTTCTGAAATCTGCAACAACAACAACAACAAGCATGGAGGAGATTCAAGCTGTGCTGCTGTTGATTGTGATGTATTGCTTTGCTAAAGAGGTAATTGAGAAAACGCTGGAGAAGAGATGAGTAGTGGTAGTAAAGCGAATTCAGAATGCTCGTAATGCTAGACTTAAAGTAAGCAAACGGGTTTTATCAGCTATCACTTAACCCACTTGATATTTTTAAGTGTACTTTTTCATTGTAGGTCGCCGTTTCCAGTTCCCGCTGTATTTCATGCTCAGCATAAATACTTAATAAGGCCTGAACCTCGTTGTCGGTCCATCGGGCGTATTCAAATCATTGTGTTAATTGGAATCGCAATAAACAACTGTTGCTGTACACACTGCAACAGACTTTTAAAAAATGGAGGTTGAAAAAAAATGCTGCGTGCACTCAACCAATCAACATGTTCAGTGCCCAAGTCCCACCCTCCAAAGGTCCTGAACTTTGAAAAAGTACCACCTCTCGTGTAGGGACTTTCTGAGGGGGAAATAAATTTAGACCCTGGTCCCCTCGGTGGAAACACACAGAGTACCTCCAAAAGTCCTTAGTTCCTTGGGAAGTTCCTGCGGTGGAAACATGGCTATAGTCATTGATTATTGTTCTGGTCTTTTCATCTCATTGATGTGGTGAGATTGTGGAACACATGCTGCAACAGATGCGTATGGGGGGCGCAGCGCTGACTTTTAGCACCCATTTTAATGCAAATCTCTGTTGTGCTATGAAAAAGGCGAGAAGGGTGGTGTGTGGATAAAACGTATGGCAACCCCCTATTCCCTGCACACCCATGTCTAACCCTGGCACTCTTACGCCTGCAGCTAAATGCAGGCCTGAATAGGCAGGCGTCCATTGGGGCTGGCCATTATTTGCAGGTCCCTGGGCGCCTTGTGCCGTGACTGAGAAGGCCTTTATTGAGAGGCCCATGTGTCCTCCAGAGACTGTCTACCGTCTCTAGGAATCTGCCTGCTCCCATAAAGCAGCAGTGAGATGGCACTACACATCATCCTAGGACATTATAGCTTGATTTAACATTAGGCTGAATACAGATACACAAACTCCTTTGACTCAGGAAGCGCCCAAGGTGACAGATTGCACGAGGCAGATGTGAGAAGTATGTGGAACGAACCACTTCATTTCTTAGTGCTGGCAGCTAAAACGTTTTCAGAAACACTGATTCTCATAGGTCAACATGTTCTGTTTCTCATAGGTCAACACGTTGTGTTTGTCTCATCTCACTAAATAGGTTCTCTGTGTTGAGCTGTGCAGAGTGGTCACGTGAATTAAGAGTGAATTAAATGCTTGATTTTGTTCTAAAATGACCGTAGGAGGCACTATGTCAGCAGTGCACACAGTCCTGTTGTGCTATTCTGGTGGATTAGAAAGTTTGTGTGTGTGAGATCATGTGCATTCAGAGCGCTTCAGAGTAAAAACGGCAAGGTGTTTGCAGATCTAGATTAATCATATAGGATGCATCCCCATGAGTGCCTTTCCAAAGAAGAGTAATTTTCCACTCAACTTGCCATAATGATTTCAGGGACCTTGTGTTTCACTCAAAGGTAAACAAAATCTTGACTAGCAGTGTGGACTGCAATTTGAAAAAACACCCAAACACACCACAAATGTGGCTTTCAAGACTTCTTAGAATGTGGACTAATTATATCCTGTCTGGCTTTCAACAGGACAAAATGCCTCAAACTCCACCATTTCCAGCGATGTTTGGGTCCAGTGGCTACAACAACAACCTCTATCAGACAAAAGAGGAGGACTACAGTGGCTTATATTACCATGACAACAACCTGGTGTCAGGGTCTCTGGAGGCTCTCATTCAGCACTTAGTCCCCACTGTGGCTTACTATCCTGATGTGAGGACTGGTTTATCTCTCCTTTAAACATAACATAGCATAGCATATACAGTCAATAGTCAAGCCTAATCATTATTCTGTGCATTAACTGTGTGCCTACTTGAATAGGGCTCAATTAATTCTACCTCTTTTTAACCCACAGAGGACATACATCTTCACATTCTTGCTCAATTCCCGTCTTTTCATTCATCCACATGAGCTTATGTCTAAAGTTTGCCATGTGTGCACAGACCATCAGAAGCTCAGTGATCCTTCAGCAGACAAGGTAATGACACCCTGTGATCACAATAGTATAACCATAATCACACACCAGATTACATGAATACCAGAATTTGTGACCCCATTTTTTTTAAACTAGATAATTAATCAAATCTTTTTCTCTGATTTTTATTAGATGAGAATCAGAAAACTTGCTCCCAAGATCTTGCAGTTGCTGACAGAATGGACAGAGACGTTTCCGTATGATTTCCGGGATGAGAGGATGATGAGGAGTTTAAAAGAGTTAACACTACGATTGAGTACTGGAGATGAGGTGAGTGTGCCATCAAAACTGTGCTTTGGTTAAGAGATGAGTACAACAAACTCAAACGTCTGTTCCAACTAAGAATATTACCTTATATTTTATACCCAAAGCCAACAGTCTGTTTCTCAAAACTCCACTGCATGCCCTAAAAAGTGGTAAACTACTGGAGGTCCCAACACGTGGGGTGAAGCAAGAGTCACTTCTTGGGGGAAGGGAGAGATTTCTCCAGTTCCGAAGCAGTTTGTCGTGTCTGACAAGAAGAGAGAGAGAAGAAAGCACTATTGTTCGTCTGCTTTTGTCTCCTCTGATGCTGCTCCACACACTGCATTCAAATAGTTCCATTAAAGCTGACTTGAATGTCACTGCTTTTGCATTTATTTTCTCAAAAATAGATTTTTTTACTACCAAAAAAACCCCTGTATATTGTTAGTTAGTACACTTCACATAAAGTGCACTTGAAATGTAGTACACTACAGGGAGTAGCACTGTTTCTGCATGGGATTTACTCATGCCACATGAATTAGGTTAAAATTGTTCCCTGTCTCATCTGGTCCTTTTTTTTCGTTTTGTGCTTAGGAAAACAGTTCCCATCTACAGCAAGAAAAGCTGATTTTGCAAGATATCGAAGGAAAATAAATTTAGCAAAGCCTTCTGCAGTGGTCTCATGCTGCTTCTTGGTATTAGCGTAATAGCTAGCTTGGAGGAGGCTAGTTAGAGCAGACCATTGAAGAAAAGGAACACAAACCCATAAGCTCAGTGAATTAACGTTTCACTCTACCGTGAATTACCTAATACACTGATGTATTTTTGTACAAGTGGTCTTTTTATCAGTTACACCTATGTGGAAAACATACCAAAGGACACTGCTGCAGCATAATCACAATAAGCATTGCACTTATGGTTTCCTATTAGATCTGTATATTTGACTACCTGTGCAGAATGATGGCAGTAGGAATGCATTCATGCATTGGATCAACATACTAGGAGCTAGGAGTTCATCACAAGTGCATTCCTGTTGCAGTTTCCAGTTATAACTTGTATGCTTTTCCTTCACCTATACCTTCTTATCCTGTCCTGAGACATCCAGTAGTAAGCAAGAGCTTGTGTTTTTTTTTTTTTTGATCCTAGAATAAACACTGTAACATCTGTGTCCAGACCACAGTTCGGTCTTTAGAGTCTCAGTGTGCTGAGACTGTCATTATGGATGTGGTCATCTATATAGGGAAGGCAGAGCCCCAGCATAACCAAGCTCTGTGATTTGTGCCTGACTGATGGCTTCAGTTCACCTTTTGCACAGGCCGTGTTTACGCCAGAGCACAGCAAGTCCTGCCACGAGGTCAGCTGTCACATATGCCAACGTCAAGCGAGGAGACGGCACAGAAGCGTCTCTTTCCACAACAAGCGAGAAATTCCCTGCTGCTTCAAAATGTCAACCAGTTATCTTCATGAATTGTTTCTAAAAATAATCTCCTTGCTCTTTTTTTTGTGGTGATGCCAGAAGCTTTCCCATCTGGTGGCTCGTGAAGAAGCAGCCTTTTTGATCTCTTACAAATTGGCCTCATCTCACAGAAGGAACTCTACTTTGAAGGAAAAAAAATTTCCGAAACATTTATTATTGAGGAATGATTTACATCCGATATTCGATTAAACCAATTAGCATCGTCCTTGGGATCTTGTTATGCATGGACTTCAGGAATTCAGGTTTCTTTAGACCAGAGCAGCTTATTATTTCCTCTAGGATGTGAGGCCACAGAGAACCAACAGTCTGTCATTACCAGCTCATCACTAGATTGAAGGACTGCCTTCAATTTCCCATGTGTCTTCACAGTAATCCAGGCAGCTGTATTTCTCCTCAGGTCCATGACAGGAGATGTTTGACGATCAAAGTTGTTACTTCAGGTTATAAATTCACATTTGCATAAAGTTATATTAAGCAGCCCAAACGGTCTTTAAATCAAGCATAACTGTGTGCTTTCAGACAGAACATATTTACAGAATAAGCAAGCCTTTCACCGAGCTAGATTGGCCAGATGGGCTAGATAGACAGTTTACCTCTCTTGCTACAGTCAGTTTAATGTGTTACCACTGCTCCATGTTAGTTATGCCACTGCTTCTCTTGAACCATGTCAAGCTGGTGCTCTTACATTACATGACCTAGGGGACAGGGATCTGAGAGGAAATGAGTAGCCTGCCAGTTCTATTAGAGGGTTTCTAAGAGGATATCTGTGGACAGCACTGCTCTTACATAATACTGCAGGAAGTCTTTATGTAACCAAACGAGTCAGCAGAACTTTAGTTCTTTTAACTGGCTGACCAGTCAGATCAAGTAGCAATTAAATTAAATGCTTGACCAATCAAATGGAAGGAAAAAAAATCTCTTCATTTTACACCTGAGGATCCCATATGCTGTGTGCCACCACTGTCTTTACTGAATGTTTTCAAGAGGATTATTTGATGCTTTCTGTCACCTTTCTTATCTCTGCAGGCCACATCCTGTTGGTATTTTCTGGTTGATCATTGCTGTGTAATGGCCAACACTAAAAGGTAGCATAGTTGTAAATTTTGGTGCAAGCTCAGCGCTAAATTTGCCCTTCCTTCTTTGGTCTCTCTAGGTCTATCGGAAAGCGGTGCAGCAGATGACACAAACCCTGATCCGTAAACTCGCTACACACAGTCAGTATGAAGAAAACTTGGCCAAGATCAACTCCACAGTGACAGACAGACTAACGGTTTTGAAAACCAAGCCACAGTCTATCCAGAGAGACATCCTGACCATCTGTAGTGACACTTTTACTCTGGCTCAACAGCTAACACATATTGAGTTGGTGAGCATTCACGTGATATTGCTCTTCATGGTCCTACAATCGTACCTACATAGGTTAACTTCGTCTTTCTTTTAATTTTCCAGGAGAGACTGAGTTACATAGGACCCGAAGAATTTGTCCAGGCATTTGTTCAGAAAAACTCTCATGACAAAAAAAAGGTAACATTACTGTTTTACTTTTTTTGTTTGGACTTCTCCCCAGGGTCACAGAGAACAAATACCAAACTCGAACAAATCAATGCGGCTAATATTTGCATTACCCTGAGGTGATACTGTGACTTTTTACTCACAGTAAACTGAGAACCTTGGCCATCCACTCACTTTATCTGTTTTCTCCCCCTGGCCATATCCTAGTCTCTAATGAAACTCCCATCACAGGGTCAGCTCAGACCCACCATGTTGTCAGAAAATACTTGCAGTCAACTGCTAAGCAACAGGCAGTGGAATGACGCATTGGCGCGCTTTTTCTTGTATGGTGTTAACAGTCTCTTTCAAGTGTTCGAGTCTCAGACATGCCTCCATGAGGTTGTCCATCAAAAGGAGACATCAGTCTGGGCCACCCTTTGTGTAGGGAACAGCATGGTCAAGACAGAGGAATGCAAGGAATGAGCAGCAGAAAGAAAGTTAGAAACTCGCACTTAATAAAATGAAACACAAGCGTTTAGCCTGTGTATCTGTGTGAGTCATAAGGGTGAAGAGTTATTCTTAGCGAGTGAATCTTTAATGGATAGAATGCTCTTGTGTTAGGTTTCGTTTTTATTTTATTTCTGTTCAAACATGGGTTAAATGCATTCCTTCTTAAATAACCTGTATTTTATATATATATATATATATATATATATATATATATATATATATATATATATATATTAATTTCCTAGAACTGCACTCTCTGTTGTGTTTTCTTTCTTACCTATTACACTGTTATTAACATATAGCATTTTTTTCATGAACCGTTTGACAGTTCCCTTTAGTTTCCTTTATGCATTTTTAGTTTGGAATATTATTGAGTACATTATTGATGTCTGCCTGCAAGTCGTAATCTTGTTTTTGCACCATGCTTATTTAAGGCTTTGCAAAATCTCTTTGCAGAGTTTTACTGATCGCAAGAAAGCCAGCAACCTCGAGGCGTACATGGAGTGGTTCAACAGGCTGAGCTTCCTGGTAGCCACTGAGATATGCATGGTGAGTTCATTCTATCAGGACAAAGTCGCTCTGTGCCCTTCAATTACCTATGCAAATTAAGCAATGGAGCCTTTCATAATGGGAGATAATTACAAAGTACAATAACATCAGAGCTGCTATATAATTTACAGGTATATTTTTCCCCTAACCCCAGGGAAGGGTTGTCTTTTTTGGAGTGTCTTGTTCTTATTAAACAAGAAATCCTCCTTGCTTTCTGCGGTGATATTTTGTCCTTGCAAGATAAACATTGCTTTTCTTTGTTCACCATGCAGCCTGTGAAGAAAAAGCACCGAGCTCGCGTCATCGAGTTCTTCATCGATGTGGCACGAGAATGCTTCAATATTGGCAACTTCAACTCTCTCATGGCTATCATTTGTGAGTGTTTTAATTTGTATTTTTTTCTCTCTCAGTTATTGTAGAAAACCTTGCATTGCCTACATCTGGCTAAGTGTTTGTTCAGCTGGAGCGTTCACTTTCTAATCCATTGACCACCCATGATAAGAATGCAAGAATGTCACACTTTTGAAAAAAACAAGTAGTCATATCTAATAATTGTGTACTAACTATCAGTCTGCATGAACATTACCGCTTTTCTCGACGTCATGAAATGTTTTAAGAAAAATCACATTAGTTATTCAGCATAATGAAGCGCCTGCTTTTTAGCACCCTCATATAGTAGATTAGTGTAACGTTACTACAGTGTACAGGGGTGAAAATGCAGCTGCTGGGCTGGAGCCAGGGATCTGCACGCAGATGGTCAGCACTGACCATCTCGATAGATGAGAGAGGGAAAGATGGGAGGAGGAGTGAAACCAGCTGTCCTTTAATAGGACTTTCCCTAGAGGCAAACCAACAGGCCAATACTTACACAAGTGTTTTTCCCTGGAGAGAGAGAGAGAGAGAGAAAATGAGAGAGAGAGAGTGCACATATTAGAGTCGGCAGCAGAGAACAAAATAGTCATGAGAAAGGTTTACTGTGTGAAGGCTAGACCATTGTGCTGGGTGAATGGACCACGAGCATACGTCCTGGCATGAGGCCGGAATATTATTCTCACCATTTTTCAAAGAGGAGGGAGATGGGAGAGATCTGTACCCAACACCTGCCAGCAGTATAAATGGGTTTCTTTTGTAAACGTGTCTGTAGATGGCGACAGCTTTTTTGTTTGGAGTGACGGCAACATCTTTCTCAACTTACTGGCAAAACAAAACATGGTTGCTTTCAAAATATTTCCAATGAGTAGAATCAGTTTTCTGAGATTAAAAAAATAATGTGATCTAGACCTTAAATGGAAAATGTAAATCTTCGATGCTGTTTTTCCTGTCTTCTCATCTTCGAGATTGAAACTATAAGATTATCTGCCTCCATAGTCACTCAGCCATCAGATAAAGACTAATGAATGACTCTTGCTTTGGTCATCACTAGACAGATCAGCTTAGTACAGATTGACAGATGACCTCATCGCTCAAAACTTGCTATCTCACCCAGTTATAGTTCGTCTCAATAATAAATACTAACCAGACTTTTAGGAGGAAGTGATGCACCCACTAATGCTATTGTTCCTGAGGCTTAGAAGCTGCAAAATTGAAGCTGTGGCAGGAAATGGGACTTGGGTGTTGTCCTGTTCTGACCTGGTGTGTGTGTATGTGTCTCCTCTACAGCTGGCATGAATATGAGTCCGGTGTCGCGGTTAAAAAAGACCTGGGCCAAGGTCAAAACGGCCAAGTTTGATATTCTGGAGGTTGGTATTATTTTTAAATTATTATTTATTTCTCATATTAAGATGTGTGAGTGTGGTCTTGAGGCATGGTGTAATATATGAATGTGTAAGAGCAGGAGTGGGAATAACAAGAGGAGCACACAATGGGGAGTCTCTCTCTCTCTTTCTCTCTCTCTCTCTCTCGCTATATATATATATATATATGTTTTCTATAGCAGCACTTCAAACACATGTTATTGTTGCTGTCCGAGGGACTCAGGCATGCATGGTGCTCAGGCCATGACTATATACAGAGCAATTAATTCCAATTAAATATCCTGTGGGTTCATAGTTCAGACTTTAATTGGGCTTGAAAATGTTTACAAAACAATGGAACAATTTATTCTTCCTACATGCTGCTTATTTAACCTCTATAAATGATTATCAGGTTTTGCTTCACCTTTAGAGTCAATGAGGTGGCTAATTGACTTTTATAAAGTAAACATGCACCCATCACCTTTTCTAAACCACCACAGTCACAGTGTTCTTCCCAGATTTCAGGACTTTGGCATTTCAAGGTGTCAATACAATTTGGGAAAGTATTGCTGTCTGCATACTCTCAGTGCCCCATCACTCTGTGATGTGTTTTCCCTCCAGCAGACAGGAGCTAGTTCTCAAGCGATGTTCTCCTTTTCCTTACACACTCAGAGATCTGAGGGTTTGAAGATTAAAGTGTTTAGCTAGCTCTTTGTCTTCCCTGTCAAAACCTAGAGTGTTAAAGCTGCAGGCATCATCCTTAAGTAGATGTTTGAAAAGAATCCTGCCATGTTGGATTGGGATTATTTTTGTTTCACACTCAGCTCATGTCTAAACCACTTAGACATCTTGGGCCAATTTTAACTTTATATAAGATGTCTCCGATTACCGTTCTCCCATGCGAGAGCACTCCTAACCAACTTGTGCCATGAACCATTTTGTTCAGTGGTCATAGCTGAACAAACTCAGTGAAAGAACAGTAGCGAGAACATGTGTTGGGCTGGTTCCAGAAAGACTCTCACGTCACTGTTGTACAAACCTAATGCCCTAATCTTCACTGTCGTACTGTAGCACCAGATGGACCCGTCCAGCAACTTCTACAACTACAGAACAGCGCTACGTGGGGCCACACAGAGATCTATAACTGCACATACCAGCAGAGAAAAGGTAAGACTGCTGTCAGTCAACAACATACTCACTGCACAAGTTTTTCTTGTTTTTTTAAGTCTGTCATTTTGCTTTTGTTCCACTGGGCCATTACACACAAATATCTGAACATACGTAATTATGCTCAGTCTTGCATTCGCTCATGTTCGTCAAACGCCTTGTGACATGTCTGTATGATGACATACTCTACATCAAGCACTTGTAAGCAGTAAACAAGATCATGTTTGTAGTATTGCGATAATTACGCTGTTTATAATGGCACAGAGGAAGATTTTATCACGAGCGTAGCTGACAATGTTTCAGCCAGCTGTAAAACGAGGGCCATATTGGGAACATTGGGGACTGCGATCATGTGTAACACTGCACTCACTGGGCTTTTTGTTTTCGTTGCTATCAAACCCTCCCAGTATTCTCATCAAACTGCGTCTGCTCTCAGCTCTGGCCAAAAAAAGTTATGTAATGAAGCTTCCTCAAAGGGCAAAGGCTGGACGGACTGAGCCATAAATGGGTCAGAATTTTCTGGGTGAGACGTCACAAAGGATACGCTGCTTTTTTCACAAAATGTTCTGTTCCCTGGAACAACGTGGCAGCTGCCCAGTTCTACGAATGTTGACATGGGACGCCCTGCTCCAGACTGCCCTCTGTTATCCGGCCTTTAGTGGACATATGCTGCATTCCATCATTTAGACACAAGCACTGATGGTTTTTATCTCAATTTTTGCCTCATTCTCTGAGATGATGGCCTTTTGTGAAAACGGTGTGGGAAGGAACGGTATTTTCTGTGGTCATAAGACAGAATGTTCCCAAGAAACCCTGGAATGTTCTACTCCTATGCTGTTCATTGGGTGGGGGTGTTTTATTGACGGAGTTTGCTCCTCACAGTAGTGGTGACTCGCAACTTTGTTTTGCCCAAATCAGATCTGTTTTGGATTTGGTCGTCACTCAGGGGACACACCGGAACAAAAGCAAACTGTGTTGTGTCTCCCCCAAAAAAGGCTGCAGACTGTAAACAAATTAACTAATTGCTGTAGAAGTCTGTTAACTCTGCATAGTTTCTCTGAATTTGCATTTAAGACCATGAAGTAAATATACATACATGACATGCCCTACTCAAAAGTTTTAATGCAGTTCAATTACCTCAGAAAAGCCTTTTTCCTTTTATTTATTTTTCTCAATTAGAAGATGCAGTGGGCCAGTTGCAGCTTTGGGTCTAGTGTTAATATGTTTTGAGCCTTGCTTCAACTTCAACTAAGTTTGACTCACCTTACATACTCACAGTAGTTCCTCAGCAACAAAACAAACTCATCACTGTGTGTTCCAATTGTGGTGAATTGAAACTACAAAGATATATTAAGTGTATTTAAAGTGTATTTATGACATTCACAGACTAATCACAGCTATAATTCAATCCCACATATAACATCTAACATTTTGGTAGTATTTTTTTAATCTTAAATGCTGATGTTGATGACAATTATATAAATTTGTACATGAAACCCTTTATTCTAAGTGAATAACTATATTGTTCCCTAATTTGTAGCCGCACTACTATGAGACATTTATCACCTTTAATTTGGCTTGACATCAAGGCTTACTGCCCCATCAGTATTTTAATTTAAATCCAAAATTCTGTTTTAATATTTCTTTTTATGCGTGAGAGTGGTTGCAGTTCTTGTTTTCTTTGCGTATGGGCTCAAGCACAACTTCATTACGCATTTTGCTGTGAGGGATTTCAGCTCAGGTGTTGCGTGACAGCTGAGCTCTTGTTTCATTTACAAGGTGTCTGACTCTTTTCTATGAGTCACTGTAATTGCACGCTAGTGTGGTAGAAACAGGTGTACGTTTTGACACGCTACTTTAGAGGTTAACTAAACCATTTTGTAGTTTTCACCTGTATATTGTCTTCTAAGACCAAACATGACCTTATTTGTTCGCAGGACCGAACTCTGTCGCTTGTTTTTGTTCATATACAAATGCTTCCTGGATTGTGTGGGTTCTTGCCTAGCAACTAAAATAACTTCCTTAAAACCTATTTTTGTGACATGATTGTACTGTTTTCCCTCTTTCAGATTGTCATTCCATTCTTCAGCCTCTTAATCAAGGACATTGTCTTCCTCAATGAAAGATGTGCTAACCAGCTCCCAAATGGACATGTCAATTTTGAGGTATGCTTTTTTTTTTTTTTAAGTTCCTTTTTATTAAAGGCAGTGGAAACAACTATTGTCCATTTTAATAGATGCACAAGTGTTGAGGAAACTGTTGCCTAAGCATAGCAACGGCCACATCCAAATACAGGCCACTGATGCATGCACATACTCTGTATGCAAGTGAAGAATGAGGAAGTCTGCCGTTTACAGTGTAAAGCTTTGTTCCTTTTGTGCTGTGGGCATCTGCTGAATGCTGAGGCTTGGGCACAGGCTTTAACATTCTGTGTATTGGTTTATTTGTCAGAAATTCTGGGACCTGGCCAAGCAGGTGGACGAGTTCATGACCTGGAAGAAAGTGGAGTGCCCGTTTGAGAAGGACCGCAAGATTCAGCAGTACCTCCTCACCGCTCCCATCTTTAGCGAGGATGGTAAGCAGTTTCCTTCATGCTGAAAGCACATAGTCAGTTAAGATAGTGGCAAGTGCTGCTGAGGGGACCCGTCCATTTTTGTCTTTGCATGTTGGAACATGATTCAGTTTTGTATTTAGAACCATAACATTATACCTCACCAACTGAGTGTTACATTAAAAAGGACATTACTCCTCGTCAGCTTGTAAACATGTTCGTGTAGTTGAGAAATGTCTAGACTAGTGCTTCATTTCAAATACATTTTTTATCACCTTGATGCTGATCTAGCATCCCAAGCTGACTAGACTATACACAGCTGTAGTTTTTATATGTAGCAAATGAATGTTTGGGTTGTAGCCTGGCCAAGGCTGGCAATTTTTCTGACATTTCCCCCCCATTTTCTCCTCAATTTGGTCACCTCCAAATTCCCACCCACCATCCAGCTCTCCTGCCAAACAACAGCTACCCAATGTGTAGGGTGAAGGTTAACACTTGCTGAACACATTCTGAAGAAAGCACTATCTGCCCTCTTACACATACATGAGCTCGCCAGATGCCCATTTTTGGCTTGTGTCCCTGCGATTGACAGCGTGAGAGTAATAACATGCCGCCCACCCAGAGAGCACAGCCAGTCTGCTGACTAAACACACATTGCTCTGTAATCTATTTAGTCACTACACATCATTTACACAGAAACTCCCACTGATGCCTTATACCTATATCATCGTGTCATATCTGATAGGTGTTGAGTAATCAGACAGCAGAATGCCTTACACACATCACATACTCTGATTAACTCAAGTGTGAAGAATTCCCTTTTGTGAGAAAGCACAGGAGATAAAAATGAGTCAAAAACAAGGCCTTTGATGAAGACATTGTACTCTCTCTTATCTGTTGACAGCTTTGTGTGTGGCATCCTATGAGAGCGAGGGACCGGAGAACAACACGGAGAAAGACACATGGAAATCTCTGAGGTGTGTGAGTGTGAGCATTCAATCATCACAGCTGAACAATTTTTTTCTGATAGCTTTTGGGCCTTTGTGTTTGTGGTGTTTAGACCAGACTTTTGGCTGTGACCTCTACGTGTTGATATCATGTCTGTTGTCATGACACAGTTTACACTATAGATGTACAATTAATTAAAGGATAAAACACTTGGCGGCAAGCTTTTACAGGAAAAGTGTGATCATAATGCATAAAATATTTCCTAAAGATTTTTAGATAATGCATTCATGAATCTTGCAGATCTAGCGTTAGCAGTGAGAATATGATTTCCATTAACATGCCAAGTTGTGGAAAAACACTGGTCCAGCACCATATTGAAAGGCACAGCATGGAACACTGATAATGGTAGCAAAAGATGACTAAACACAACCCCTCCCCAGAGTCTGGCGAAGGAGAGTACACTTGGCTGTGTATGCAGTCACGTTTCCTAACAGACGTCCAAACCATAGAGGGAGGGGGTGACAGAGAGAGGGTGATGGATAGAGAGAGGCATTTTCCCCACTGCGACAGGATCTGTCACATTACGGGATTGTGTGTGGATCAGCAGAACGTGCTCAGGCCCGGGCGGAGGCAAGAACACAACTGTCAGTGCTTTAGTGGGAGGACATTAACTCTGTAGTGGACAGGGAAGAAGAGATAAGACACAGGAAGTGGGACACATCAGCTGGTGTCAGGTAGACAAATAGCTTTGGTTTTAATGTAATGGCATGGGTCAGACGAGTCCAGTTACATAACATCACTATGTCACTAAAAAGTCAGATTTAGGGATTGAAAATGATTGTTCCCTCATACAGCCACACTGACCTCATTCATCTCTGTGTTTCTATTGCAGGTCCTCGCTGCTAAACAGGATGTAGTTCTACTGAAGAACCCAAGTCCAAGTCAGTGATGTTAAGCTTCTGGCAATCCAGCTTTGTCCCCATTTTGTCCCCTCAAGAAGTGAGAAGTAGCCCTGATTTTTAAGGGAAACGACAATCACTACTTTGGAAGTGTTTTTGTGTGTATGATGGAGACCTGGATATTTCAGAATGGTTTTTCATCACTTTGTAAAGATTATCACTTGTTGTACCTTTAAAAAGACTTGGTTTTTTGGGTTGTTGTTTTTTTTGTAGGGGAACCCCCTGCTGAGTTCTTGATATACCTTGGCTGCAACTCATGATGCAGTCTCATGAGGTATTTGGATGCTTTTGATGCAAGTAGTCTTCTGAGTTTGCTGCTGGTTGGCCAACTCTGTGAACAGATTATTTAAAACAAAACAAAGAAGACTAAAACCAGCATTGTGTGTACTTTGTACCAGTACTGCATATTGATAGTATACAATATTAATTTAAGTAGAGATTTATTTTGTCCTTTTTTTCTGTTGTATTTGTTGATATGGTTTTTTATACCCAAGGTATTTGTAATGTGTTTTTCTCACATGTGTGAGCAACCACCAAGTGTGGACGAGAGCGGCTCGTTAAGGTCTGCTGAATGCACTGGGTGCGTTCAAGAATAAAAATGTCACTTTCTGTTTGTGATAACATGTTGTTTTTGTGATATTCTGTAACATTCATATGACCTTTTATCTGGGCTTTGCCCTGTTCATATGGATTGATGAAGAAGCTTCGAAGACATACATTCCTTATTAGCAGTGTTAATATAGATACACAATTGTCCACACATACGTTTAGACGACTGTGTTCCACTGAAACACATCACCGACACGCCCATCTACCTCCTGTCCACACCAGCTAGTTCTGCTATTATGCTTTTATGTGGCCCCCTGGTGGTCATGCCATTAATAAATGAGAATTAAATTAATACATAACACACAACTACACACACATTAGTGTAGGACTAATTCATCTGCATGATGTCATTTTACACAGTTACATGGTTTTCCGCATCCGCAGATAAATTATTATCTTTAAGAATAGCTTGTTCCCATTCCCTAAGTATAGGGTGTTGTCATTTTTCCTTTTAAATATTACGTGATTTATTATTATTATTATTATTTTTTTTACAAGTTTTGTTACATCTTGTTCTGTGTTATTTTGTACATAACCATTTTGTAGTTACCAGATATTGATCTAATATTTTATATTGATCAACTTTGTATGAGGCAGACTCATTTTCAGGGCACTAGCATACTACATGAAGTTAAAGACGTTAATATTGACTGATGTCTAGTTTACCATGTAAATTTTTTTTTCTTCTGCAAATAGTGTTTTTCTCTCCTGTGCACACTGTTCTGTATTTTCATTGTTTGGATGTATAAAAGAACCCCTGAAATAGTTTCAATAAAAGAATCCTTATGTAAACATGCATTTTTGGTGTAATCAGTGGACATTGTTTAAGAAATGTACATTCTATTTTATATACACTTTTTAAAATATTAACTTAACTACTAATAAATCACCAGTTGATCAGGTATATCAACATATACAGTGCTCCTCCACTAATATTGGCACCATTGGTAAATATGAGCAAAGAAGGCTGTGAAAAACTGTCTTTATCCCTTGCCATGTGTTCTCCAACCTCTTTAGGCATTGTAGGAGAAGACTTAGAGCTGTTATCTTGGCTAGAGTGAGTGTTGTAGAAGGAGCTTTTTGCTGTACAACTAGTTTTGGAGCTACTTTTCTAGCGACATGTTCTAATACTTTCCAACTGGGAAAAAAATCTGGTAATCAGTGTTCAGTAGCTGGTCAGAGTGGCTTGCATTACAAAGCTCCTATGCAGCACAATTTTACTGAAATCAGGAGTGTGGTCATGTTAAACGTTTCACACTTTTCTTTTTGCTGCACGTTGGCAACAGTCCCTAACATTTCAGCTCCATGGAAACACTATGCGAGAAAATGTTTCACTCTGAATCAGTAGTTTTGATTAAAATGTTGCAGTTAAATTCCCTTTCATAGGAAACTTAACGTTGCATTGGCTGAACGCTATGGGAAGCACCCTCGCGTGTGACCGGTATCTGAAGCTCGTGTAAAACCATGCCTATTTATAGGCCTGTCGTTATCAGGTGACGTGGCAATTAAGCGTGTTGCGTGATATATAAACGAGACCTGTGAACCGGAACTTCGGCCTCTATTATCTTCAGCGAGACTGCATGTTGGCCGTTCGTGTAACGGAAATAAAAAGACGCCTCGTTTCCTCTCTATCTTTTCCTCAAAATCTCTGGACTTTTCTATCCCTTTAAAAAAAAAAGAAGAAAAAAGTATGAGTGAGAGAATTCAGGTAGTGTGTTATGCCTTGCTCCCGTTTCATCATGGGAAGGAGTGCACACTTTCTGTGTGAAGTGTCTAGTGTGGAGCATGCCACGGACCTCAAGAGGTCTGACCGCGCATTGTGAACGCCTTACATTAGGCAGCTCCACTTGCGACTTGCTCTCTTCTCGGAAGCCCAACTAAGTTGGGTTTCAGAGCCTTGCGGATCAGGTCCGGGGGATCTCTTATGGACCTGGATGAGGAGCCGGATACAAGCGTTGTTCAATCTCTTGCTCTGTCTTCTGGGTCCGGTACTCCGCTGGATTTTGGAACTCGCGTCACAACTCCTCCTTCCACTATGGAAAGCCAAAAAAAAAAACACACACACACACAAAAATAAATAAATAAAAATAATAATTCCTCTCTGACTACAAGGTGCCAGAAAGGTACAAACTGAGAGCAGCATATAAAGAGCTGCTTGAAGTGATTATTAAGGCTGGATGAGCTTTTTTTTCTCCCCAGTGAAATAAATCCCTCACACTAAAGAAAATCCCCCCTTTTTCCAGAAGCGCATGACAAAATATCAGGCTTCTGGGGAAAAAAACATGCATAAACTGTATTTATAAGCCCGCAATGTCGGATTATTCGGCCATCGTGGGGAATGAACGGCATGGCTATTTAGCTATGCTGAAGATGGAGGAGGCGCTTGTGAGCTACCTCTCTCCATCGACGGCAGGTAATTTAGGGGATCCAGCTTTGCCATCTAAGCCATGCAAGGCCACTGATGCATTGATGGGCAAGGCCTATGCATTAGTAGTCTTACTTGTGGGTCACTGCAGACAATGGCAGTGTTGCAGGCCTACCAAGCAGACCTGCTGAGTGAGCTTGACATATGGCGGCATTCAACCAATCCCTTCCCTGTTGTGTCGAATTCACCCAGTATCCACGAGTGGAGCCCGGGTCAGCGCTAGTGCGAGTGAGGCACAGAAGGTGACGTTTTGGAGATGCTCTGACCCAGTCTTATAGCCGATATATATCGGCTATATATATACTTGCCATATATACAAATGCCAAATTGTGATGGCGATACAAACACCAAAGTGAACTATTATTTGTATGCATGTAATGGTTTAAATTCACACTGATGAATTCATGATAAAATTTTCAGCTATTGCACTTCTCTCGTCATTTGAATTTGATGTTGGTTATAGATTTTTTTATTACTAAAAAAAATTAATAAATCTAAATGCCCAAACCAGCTGTACTGAGAAAATGAAGCATCCCAGAGAAAGGATTTGTCGCCATCTACTGGTCCCTTTAAACAGTCACCTGAGCAGAAAATATTGTGATATTTGGGATGTGTATAATTGACATGAGGTCGATAAAAGAGCATAAAAGATGCAATGTGATCAGACAAATGTACTTCTGTCTAATATGTTTAATATATATGTGCAATATGCATGGCCAATATGTATAACAATAAAATATGTGCGGATAATGTTTGCATTGGAACTATTCTTCTTCCTTTTTTTTTTATTAAATAAATAAATAGATAAATAAATAAAAAAGTCCTGCTAGGATAAACGTTTAAATGTAAAATAAAAGTAACTGCAAATATGGACATTGGAGAAACTAATCGTCTTTGAAATGATTTGTGACAAATTCACAGAGAATTTGAGAAATTAGCAAAAATAAAAATGGACCAGCAATTTGAACGTATTTGCTATGTATGTATACTACTAACATTTAACTGTATTTAGAGTTTGCAAAACAGTGCTGCAGTGATTTAAAGGTCACACTTTTTCCTGCAACATTTATGTGCTGAATTATTGATTATTTCCACAGACAGAAGCTGTAGCTACACTAATGTAACACCCTGGCTGTGATCCAGCACACGGATCAATCCAAATAGCTTCACTAATAGTATAATACCAAGGATGACTTGCAGAAGGGAAGAACTCACAGTAACATTCCTTTCAAAGCAAACATCTCATCTTATCAACAAATAACTCAGTGAATCAGATTTGACATTAAATGTAACTTAAATGCATCAGATACACACTTTACATAATGCAATACGTGACACACTATCGGGTGTCCATATATTGAACATGTCATTATGTAAGCTTGTAAGGGGGTCAGTGGGGGATTTTTGAAGCTCATGGATGTTTTTTTTTTGTATGCAGTATAAAACTGGATTGTAAAATAGAGCAGTTTGCATTAATTGCAGCATATAATACACTGACCTCTGATGTCCAAGGATGTTATTGGTCCATTTTGATCTGACCCCTAAATATTTATTCTGTTATGCTCCACATTAAGTTTGACATATTGCATTCAATAGTAAAAGTAGTCTGTTATGTCCTTAAAAGATATACAGTGCCTTCCACTATTATTGGCACCCTTGGTCGTCCCCCCCCCCCCCCCCCCCCCCCCAAAAAAAAAAAAAAAACCCTTATTGTTTCTCCTTTTGATCTTTTGTGCAAATAATTTACAAGAATACTCTGCTCTCATGGATATCGAACAACTGCAAACACAACACAGGTTTATCAAAAAATAAATCTTGAAATTTACCAAATTGTTTGTTTTTGCTAATTGGGTTTTTGAGATGTTTCATGCAATTTTGTAAATTTTGTGTCTTTTGTTAGTATTACAAAAAATACCTCAAAATTGGGTATGACATGTTTGTTCATGCATTTCAAATACCAGATGTATCAATAGCAAAACACTGAACCTGAGTTAATGTCAGCTACTTCTCTTCTCGTCTGATTAACTATACAGGGGCACATTGCATAGATTTACATGCATTTATCAAACAAAGCTTTAAAATGGATTAAATGTTAAATGTATACCCTCAACTTTAATCATCATCATCATCATCATCATCATCATCACCACCACCACCACCACAACCATCATCATTGTCATCACCACCACCATTATCGTCATCACCACCACCATCATCATCACCACCACCATTATCATCATCATCATCAATATTATTGTAACACTCTTCATCCATAAGGTTTTATGAGACCCTACAGGCTGTAGTGAGATCATATGGTAAACAGTGAAGCTCAGTCAGACAGTCAGACACACACACACACACACACACACACACACACACACACACACACACACACACACACACACACACAGAGAGAGAGAGAGAGAGAGAGAGAGCTGATGTGTACACAACACTGAGTGGAACTCACTCGGACTGTCTCCAGCTCTTTTCTTCACTTTCGGATGATAATTGGGTGGAGCTCGTAAACACACACAGGTGAGCTGATGGATGTGTCTTGTGTTAGAAAAGTCAAATGTGTAAACGGAAGTGTGATAAAACAGGTGTGTCGACTGGGATTGAAGATTCGTTGAATAAAATCGGGGAAACGAATCGGTCAGTACAGGCTACTTATCACAATGTTTTCATGTCATTTAATGCGAGCCTGAGAGAGAGAGAGAGAGAGAGAGAGAGAGAGAGATTAAAGTGATAATGTGAATGTTTTACTGCGAATATTAAAACCATACAATTATAGTTAATATAGTGTAGTATTTTCATAGCAACTATACTGTACTTTATTACTATAAACGATATACTTTATTACGATCCCACATATATTTATTAACGAAACACTTTTTCCAAATCGAATAATGTGTTTACGTTGTAATAAACATTATGCAACGTTACTTTAAAAGTTAAGTGTAATCGTTTTTTAAAATAATAATTAAAAAAGTTTTTTTTTTTTTTAAATCGTTAATAAACGACGAATTCACCCTTTTACTGATTTAAACATGTAACTACAATTTAAAAATCATTTTTAAATCAGCCATTGCAGAGAGTTTCTTCTTGCTGTGTCATGTTTGGAGCAGTAAACACAGGAAGTGAATATGAATAAGTGAATAAGTTAATGCTCAGCTGCTTAACCCTTCTGTTCTGTTCACTAAACTCTTATTTAAAAAAAAAAAAAAAAGAAGAAAAAAAAAGGGGTTCTTCAAGGGTTCCTTACTTATTACTTGTGGTTATCAATGGTTGTCTTGTTTCATCTATTCTGATTTGACAGCGATACAAATTCATTTAAAACATTAATTTTTTCTCAACATGACAGTACAAACATTATCAATGGAAACAGGATGTCACTTGTTATACTAGGGATCCTGCTTGGTTTCATCCCCCCCTAAATTTAGCACTCATTTTTACTTTTATTTTACTCTGTTACACTAAGGGAAAAATGATCTGAACATAATCTCTAATCTCTGTTTTATATATAATAGCAAAGTTAAGCCCATTAATCAATTAATATTGCTCCACTTTTAGTAAGAAGTGTTAAGTAATTAAATCCATATCCAGTGAACCTACTGCTGCTTATTTTAATTCTGTAGACTTAAGACTGTCCTCAAACACAGCACTTTTATATGATATTTATGGAGGAATTCAGTGTTGGTCATAGAGCAAGAATGTTATTTCAGTGTAGGAGTCCTTTGACTGGGACTAAACTGGACATGTGCATGGTGTAATAGTGTGTTGGCGGTTCTACAAATCACATGTCTGTTATAGTAAACACTGTAGGCTCAATTATGCTTGAGAGTTTTGGGCTGAGAGTAGGAGTATACAGTGCATAATGTCCAGCGTTGTTGCGTACATGTTGTGTATACTTTTGCCCCATTCCACCAGTGAATGTCCCACTGAAAATACAGAATAGTGTCATCATCATGAACAACAACACTGTAAACACATGGTGTGTGAGGGAGCTATTGAATATCATCATGCCCTCTGAATAATTGATCAGTAGGATGAATCACGTCGGGGTCCTACATCACATTTAAATCTCTCTCTCTCTCTAACTCTCTCTCTCACAAACTCTCTCTCTCTGTACCACTTCACATTGGGAGATCATTCATTAATAGATAAATAAATGTCTCTCTAACCTTTACCATCAAACAGAGCTGTGATCTGTAGTATGCAAATGCAGACACCAAATCATAAATGTACCAAAGTGACACACCCATGCATTACCATACAAATTATAACCCCAAATGTCAGCGCCTGTACTGTAATACTTTATACAGATTGCTAATGGTAACTGAAAATTGGCTTCAATAAAAATAAAAATCAGAGCCATTTAAGAGATTTTAAGACACTACTGGTGTATAGGTGTATATCTGCTGATATTCTTACACAGTTTTCTGTTGATTTTTTACATTTGTAATTGGTACAGTGGAGGAGAAAGCATGTTATAGATATAGCAGTGGATGCAAAAATCTCAGGGTTGAGGGTTCAATTCCTGCTGTGGCCCTGTGTGTGCGGAGTCCAAAGTGTCCGTAGTGTATGAATGGGTGTGTGAATTCATGTGTGATTGTGCCCTGCGATGGAATAGCACCCCATCCAGGTTGTTCCGTTCCTTGTGCCCCATGCTCCCTGTGATAGGCTCCAGGTTCCCTGTGACCCAGTAAGGATAAGTGGTACAGAAAATGGATTGATGGATAAAATATATTAATTGATTGTAAGAAATAACAATTGCTTTATTTAATGCAGTACAAGAATGGGAAACAGCTCAGCTAAACTGAATCCCTTCATACATGTTAATGGCTCAGCCAAATCTAAGCTCAACACTGAGCCAAGTGGTGGTCCTCAGCGCCTCAAAATGAAGGTGGAGGAGTTGGAGAGCCAGGTGAAGAAGAAGGATGAAGAACTGAGTGTCCAGCAGCATCAGATCAAACAGCTGGAAGAGCAGCTGGCCCAGAATAACCAAGTCATTGCTGACATCTCAGATGCTTTGAGAACTAAATGTCTCCAGCTCAGCAGTCTACAGGAAGCTCTGAAGAAACAGCGAGATTTGGAACTCATGAATTCACCCACTGAGGCGAGTCAGAGACTCAGCGGCCTGCTGCGAGAGACACTCAACAAGAGAAAAGGAGCCAAAGCTGGGGTTTCTGCAGAACCGTCATCCAGGACGTATGACTCGAGTAGCCTGCCCAAGTTCTACTTTGAGAGTGCACGAGTGTGGAAAGAGCCAAGGTCAGGAATAAAAAACTCTGTACTGCAATGTAATTTATGCAGTCAGGTAGATTTTTCAGTTACATAATGTTGAGGAAAAGTAATTGTCTCATCTTTTATACATGACTAATTAGGATCTGCCATTCAGATGGTAATCTCTATAGAGACCATGTTGAGATAGCACTCATTATATTAAATCATTGCGTTCGGGGGTTCATTAACTATTCTGCATGCTGGTCGTGACAATTGAAGAACTGGTGCATTTGATAACTGAAAGAAAGGGTCTGAAGTGCTGTCTAATTAGCTTGTCTTGAATAATTAAAAAATAAACCAAAAACATCTGTCAACTCAATTCAGATCCCAGAGAGCAGTGCTCATCTGTCCTCATTTACTCAAAGACCAAAGACCCAATTTATACAGTATAACACAGATTTAATAGCATGTTCATTTTCAAAATGAAGAAAACACCATTTTTAGTAATACATGATACAAAATCTGAACTCATTATCTGATGATTTTATGTTTATAACAGTGTGAAGAAGTTCCTAACAGATGCCTTGAATAAGAACCGATATCTGAAGAGGCTGGAAGGACAGCAGCTTAGAGACATGGTTGAGTGCATGTATGAGAAAACATACCAAAAAGGAGAGTATGTCATCAAGCAAGGTGAGGCGGGGAATCACCTGTTTGTGCTGGCAGGTAAGAATCCACGTGGAATTAAACACTGAGATGCACAAATATTAATTCTTTGTCTGGTTAAAATTTGCTGCACCATAAGACCACATCAGAAACATGTTATGGGTGATGCTGACATAAGATGTCATGACAGTTTACATTTCTCTGAATAACAGTGACATGTTTTCACAGTCGCTGTCAACATTATAATCAGCACTGCCATAATATTTGACGTCATAACAGCTTACATCACTCACATCACAAGCTAATTTGTGTGAAAAATTACTTACTGTTATCACTCACGTCATAGTCTTTCTTCACCAGACTCTTTTTTTAAACATTTTTTTTAAATTAAGACAAACAAATGCACCATGTCATGTTACAGAGAAACCCGGAAAGTCCTGAATTCTTTCCTGTCCCGGAAAACTTAAAGCAAGAGCTTTACCTCTGACTGTTACAAAGTGTTAACACTGGAGACTCCTTCCAAAAATGTTAAACAAACATCTCATCACAGAAAATGTTTACATTTACAGCATTTGGCAGGCACCCTTATCCAGAGTTACTTACATTATCTCATTTATACAACTAAGCAGTTGAGGGTTAAGGGCCCTGCTCACAGGTCCAGCAGTGGCAACGCTGGCCTTTCAATCAGAAGTCCAGCAGCTTAACCACTGGCCCAGTGGTAGTTTTTCCAGGTTGCATCTGTTGCTGAAGCAACTGAGAAAGGTCCGCTGTCATTATACAGTATGAGAGCGGCCTCTAGAGGCGATATAAAAACTGTCACTGACAAATTATGTTGTGTTATTTGGAGTGTTTTTTTTGGTTCAGTTTGGAGGTATATCTTTTAATGTACTTCAATGTTTATTAATAGTTAATATATAAATATTTATATATTTAAAAAGTACAGTACATTTTCATGGTACATTCAATACTGTTTATTTTTGTAATACAGTTCAGCATTATTTTACTTTGAATGTTATGTTTTCATTTAGTATCAATTTTAAAATCTACAATCTATTTATCTTGTACTATGTGTCATACCATTTGTAATAAAGCATATGCTAACTAGCATACAGGATGTGGCTTGAGCTGTTGTGGCAAAAAAAAAACCCATCATGGCACCTATCAAAAGACTTATGACATTGCTGTGTCATTCCTTATATTGCAGGATTCTAATATAAAGTAGTGTCACTCAATTTTATTTAATTGAGTAATGTAATTGACTATTTAGAGCACAATATGCCTGTTGAGTGACGTTCTTGTTTGTGCTTACAGATGGCAACCTGGATGTCTATCAGAACAATAAACTGCTCACGTCAATCGCAGTATGGACAACATTCGGTGAATTAGCCATTTTATATAACTGCACTCGGACTGCATCCGTTAAAGGTGAAGTGACCGTTTTAAGTTGGGAACACAAGAAAAAGAAAAATGTTTTGAAATAATAAATAACCGTTCTCATTTTATGAGTATGAATACACATGTTAAGAATTTAACATGAAAAAGGGTGGATGATGCAAGTAAACATGTGTTGACGTTGGATAATGGATATAATTTGTCCTGGGTCCTGGATATGGGAGAATTTAATAAAATAAAATCGCCTGAAAGTTTTCTATTGTTTAGATTAGCAGTTCATGTGTGTGTTAACTAAACATGGTGACCTCAGACTTGGAGGATATTTAAGGTTTAGACATTGTTAAACTCATCAAATACGAGATCTTAACATGTTTCTTTGTAGCACAAAGCCTTTGGACATCAAAATTGAATTTGTTTTGGCCCAGGCACTTTCTTTAATGTTTTGTAAAATGCATTATAAACTTTAAAGAAACACTGACCTCATGTGAACCTCCTGATTTCTCAAGCTGACACGTCAACCTCAGAAAACAGACGCATCATAACAATATTTGTTAGATAGTCTTGGCTCAAGGAGATTAGCCATTTCTTTGATAATGTAAGCACTTTCTAAAGGCCCTGTTAGATATAGCGGTTGTGCCTTGGTGACTGGTTCACCACATGGTCTCAAGCAGTGAGTTTGAGATTAAGACTCGGGAAATACGCTGGCTTTTCCCTTGCATTACCTGCTGTTTTGTTCTTGCAGCGGCCAGTAATGTCAGAACCTGGGTTCTTGACCGGGAGGTCTTTCACAACATCATGCGAATGACTGCTGAGGCAAGACATGAGCAGCACCGCAACTTCCTCAGAAGGTGATAAAGCCAACATATCACTCTGTGTCAGTTATGACATTAAATTAAATGTTTAATGTTTAACACGGCATTGTTGAATTCTTAAATCTGATTGGTCAGAGCTTAAATAAGCTCATTCTAATACATCATAATTTCTACATTCTTACTC
Source organism: Ictalurus punctatus (assembly GCF_001660625.3). Lineage (NCBI taxonomy): Eukaryota > Metazoa > Chordata > Actinopteri > Siluriformes > Ictaluridae > Ictalurus > Ictalurus punctatus. Next base: position 13,462,090 of record NC_030437.2, on the reverse strand, counting down.
TAGGACTTGTATGGCAGGTGCTCCACATAAACAAATTTTTTAAAAAATCTTCTGACCCAGGAGAGCCTTCAGGACAGAGGGCTTTGTGATTTCTTGCTGCATGTTTTTTTGTCTTATTAACTTCAAGAGAGTAAAAAGAGAGAGGGTGGTGAGAGAATGACAAATTTTCAGTCTTTAATAAATATAAATTGCTATCATTGAAAATTTGCTGTGGTATAAGAGGACTAAAACACTTTGGAACATGCTGGCATTGGAAATTAATCAACATCAGGGGGTTGGTGAAGTGACCCTCAGTTTCACCGTATATATTATTTTCCAATAACACATGTTTTCATCCTTACCTAAATAACCCTAGGTCCATCTAGACATTATTGTCTTCCTAATTATATACACACATACAGTATTACAAAATATTATCTCTGAATGGCCATAATACAACATTTCAACAACAGAAGGGGTTTCTTCAAGACCACATGACATGCTGGGGTATGCGAAGAAAATAATTTCACTGTGTTGTAATGTATATGTGACCAATAAAGACTCATTATCATTATCATTATAACGTACAAGTACAGCACAATACATTAAATATACAAAATAGTATAGGGAAGCTTCCTTACCTATTTCCTTACATATGACTAATGAGACAAGTAGCAAAATTAATCTAAACTGGGTTTGAGACAATCTCTCTGACTCTAAATACACATTTTATATAGAAAACATGGCTGGATTTTGGATCTAAAATGAGTGTAATTTAAAAACAAACACAACTGTTCCTTATTCTCCTGATTATAACCATTAGCACATACCTTTTACAAGAAAGATCTGTATCCTGTTTTAAACATGTTTAGTTCCTTCTCATTTATTTGATTGTTTTATTCCAGTGTTTCACTTTTGGCCAACCTTCCAGAAGACAAACTGACTAAGATTGTTGACTGCCTGGAGGTGGTAAGTAAAACTCTTATGTTTATTCTTTATATTCTCCTGAACACACACAAAAAAATCATCACACCCCCCCATCAATGACCTTTGTGTTGGAGAGTGCAGGCATTACATCTGTCATCTCCTGGGCCGGTAGATTGTTATCATAATTATTTGACATATTGTTGCCATAATTATTTGACTTGGGCCATGTAAAGTGTTCCTGATTTGAAGGTTGAGGGTAGAAACGCGGCACAGTCTGCACTTTGTTAAAGATCTGCTGGACAGCTGATTCAGGCTGCTGAATGATTTGTTTCAAGTCTCTCTGAAGGGGACAAAGAGAACGTTTCTAAAAGGGTGTGGGCTTTGTCAGCTTTGTGTCAAATAACCCCATTCATAGTCCCCACCTTGTGAAAATACTTCAAGGACATTCCTCTTGATCATGTGTCCCTGGGTTCGAATGGGAGAATTTTATTATTTAATCATCCTGATGGAGTTGATTATATTTCCTCCCGAGGGGCCAGGAAGCAATGTAACTCAATAGTGGTGCAGATGTTTCATACTGTGAAATGCAGATAATATGGAACTCTATCATTAAACAGTGAGGAAAGGAATGTGGTGAGAGGGTCTTGGATTGGACAAATGTTTTGGAGTTCCTGGTGTAAAGAGGTCCTGGGCTCTTTTGGAGAACTTCTTGGATGAAATCACTGTAGAGCCGTGAAAGAAGGACACGTGGATGGATCATGAATAAATTGATAGGAATCATACTGTTGAGAGCACTAGATTTCTGACGTTCAAGAAACTATTACTGGTTTCTAATGTTCAGCAAAAATATGTTAGCAAAATGAATCATGATTGGCTCTGACGTATAGCGTGGAAGCTGTCCAGATTCACCTCAGAGATATGCACCTCTGACTGAGACCATTACGTATTAGGTAATGATGATGTAATTTAGTGTGAATGTGATAGTGTAAACATACATTTATTGTTCCTAGAATAATATTCCTTTTAACAACTCACTGCCAGGGATGTGAACACTGTCCACTTTAGACTCCTTTCACGTCTGTGACGCTTGAAAATTCCGTCTAGATCGCACCAGGCAGCTTCCAGACAGGAAACCTATTGTGTGGGACAGCGTTTTATTTTCAATCTATTATGTAAAATGTTTTTATTTATTTATTTTTTTAAAGTATTGAATCATTTATTATGTTTAGCTGCAGTTGGCCTCTTAAGCCTGAACATGCACTTTTAGTAGTTTGCATGCATACCTAACTAACATTAACTCAGCTAGACATTGCAAGGATAGTTATAAATACAAATTAGTTATTATTTGCAAATAACTTATTTGCTGTTAAATATTTTTATTGTTTAAATGTGTAATGAAGGGTGTGGAGCCTTAATACTGTAAATTAATTAATTGTATGAACTGAAACTTGGGTAGCATTGCCACCTCACAGCTCCAGGTTCCCCTGTTCGATCCTGAGCTCGGGTTGCTGTCTGTGTGGGTATCCATTGGGTTTTCTTACACCTCCCAAAAACATGGCAGATATGAATGAGTCTGAGTATGTGTGTGTGCGTGCGTGCCCTGAGATGCACTGGAATCCAGGGAGTATTCCCACCTCATGCCCAGTATTCCTGGGATAGGCTCTGGATTCACCATGATTGGGACCAGGATGAAGCTGTTTCTGAAGATAAATGAATGAAATACACAATGGTTTATTTCTCTGGAAAATGGCATGTTTTGGAGGGAATTTGTAAAGGGCTGCAGCTACCTACAAATACAGACTACTAACTAACTACAGCAGCTAAATATTATCAGCAACTTAATACCTTTGATATAAAGTGAAATGCAGACATCCCTGTCTGGAAGCTGTCTGGTATATCTGGAAGAAAGTCTTAGAAGTGGGAAGAGTCTGAGCCACACACTGATGGCTGTGACTGATGAAATTGAATGTTGTTCCAGGTGCAACAAAGGGATACTGAACATGTTTGATGTGAAGAACTCATATGTGCCTGTCTGGTTCCTGTTACATTATAATAAAGAGTCATCTTCTCTATTCAAAGGATTGTCAATAGGATAGTGAAGGATGGTAAAATTGGTTAAGCTGGGGTATACTTTTAAATATCGTTTTGATTATCTCTATTGCAGGTCATTTAGGCTTCTGTCTCAACTAATCACAGTCTCAACTTATGTCTCAACTAATCACAGGATGGAAGCGCAGTGTTGCCTACAGTGGTAAATCATAAGAATATTGCACTGTTTAAGTGTACGGTTTCAGGGTTTCGTATTTGTCTCTGAAAAACAGGAATTTCAGAATTTAATAAATTACTGGGTTGCTCAGTTTGAATAAATTGTATGTTTAAAATGTCAATTGTCGAAATACTTAGCTCAGTAGTGAAACAAGGAGGAAAAAGTGTATAGTGAGAATGCCAGACAACAGCCCTAGACCTCATTTCACTCTGTACTTGCTGAGGTTGACCATAAGTGCATCTGAAGTCTGGATATAAAGTGCATGTGTGTGTGTGTGTGTATATATATATATATATATATATATATATATATATATATATATATATATATATATATATATATATATATATATATATATATATATATATATATATATATATATATATATATATATATATATATATATATATGTAAAATGTGTGTGTTTACTACAAACTTATTTTTATCAGAGATCATTTCAGTATGTATCTCTGAGTGAAAGATTGCATCCTTCCTGTATACTCCTTTGAGAATATCCCTGTAAGAACACGGCGGCACTGACTCGATGGGAAATCAATACCTAAATAAGATCATCTTTGTATTTCCTCATTAGGAGTATTATGACAAAGGCGACTATGTGATCCGGGAGGGAGAAGAAGGAAACACATTCTACATCATTGCCAATGGAAAGGTAAAAGCATCACTGCACACATATCGGATTTAATTCAAGATTCTGGATTATCAGATGTTAGCAGTTTATGTATAATCTCCACCTGGCTAGAACTAGTTTTCACCTGTATTTTGGGAAAACTCTTTGGCCAATACCAATATTTCAGTCCTCCTCCTCCTTAAATATTAACCCCTCTAGCTGAAATCTGGCTTCTGTACCCAAAAAAGGACCCCTAAGGTGGCTTCTTCCATGGTCACTTTCCCTCAACACCACCATGTTGGGGCCATAGAGGAAATACGTGTCCATTTCTGTGAGAGGTAGAGCATGTTGAGATAAATCAGTAACCTGAAACTGCAGGAGTTAAGAGACAGAGGTCTCCTCTGGGAAGTAACAGGAACTGTTTATCATGAGCTACCCGGTCATGGATCCCCCGGTGGGCCCCCACCATAGCTGCAACTCCGACTGCAATGGGGAAGACAGATGTTTTTTTCTCAGAGCGATTTAAGTGCCGGAAATGATGCTTCTCGTCAGCCTGTCGCCACCCTGTCCAAGACGGCGTGTTGGGAATAAGCCCATTAGTGTTAGCCACCAAAAATCTGCCTATTAGGTCAAGAGGGTCAGCTGTGGATCACTTTACAAGCGGAATTGTGTGTCCACTCATGGATTGAGAGGAGAGACCCGGAAGTTCAGTTGCTTTGGAATAAATCTGATATATAATTACAAAGAAGTTGGTTAATAACTAGATGATCCCTGTTTTTGTGTTGTGACAATGTTTTGAACATTGGATTCAAAAAGAAATAATGCATATTAGGTTATGATCTACAGCTTTTTAGTTCTCATCCACAGGTTCTTAGGTCATATATTGGTAGAACAGTGTTCCACTGGCATTCATTAATTAGTATTAATGGATCATTATCCATCACTTATGTGTGGCAAATCACCATAAATAATGGACTAAGAAAAATGTGCTCCATATATCATATTTAATGTGTTTCTGCTCAGATTAAAGTAACCCAAAGCACTAAGGATCATGAGGAGCCCCAGGTCATCAATACTTTACAGAAAGGTGATTACTTTGGAGAAAAGGCCCTCATTAGGTAACCTTTTTCTCTTTATAATCTTATTCCACACATAACTTTCAGATATTAGCTGCTGATAGCAGTTTGCATTCATAATTAATGATTAATGTTTAATTAAAGTGATTCTTCCTTCCAGTAAAGCCTGAATGAGATTTCAAACAGCTCTCGGGTTACATTAGAGTTACAGACATGATGTAATTTTCCTCCTTTTTGCAGTGATGACGTCAGGTCAGCTAATATCATAGCAGTTGAGGATGGTGTTGAATGCCTCGTCATTGACAGGGAGTAAGAACACACAGCCCTTTTCCCTATTGCTAATGCGGAGGTTGACATTGTTCGCTAATAACTTGCTAATTTTCTCTTCCCAGAACATTCACTCAAACTGTTGGCACCTTTGATGAACTTAAGAAATATCTTCAAGGCTATGTTGAGACTTTAGCCCGTGATGACAAGAAGAGAAATGCAAAGTGAGTATACAGTCATGGGAAAACATAAGTACACCCCATGGAAAGTATTGTTGTTGTTTTTTTGGAAATATTTGGACAATCAAACATTTGATAATCTTTGAAACAGTGCTAAAGTGATAAAGGTGATACACTCTATCAAATGATACATAAAATTTACATTTTGTAGTAAATTTCACAATTTACATTAAACAAAAAACAGATCAGTAACATAGAAAAAGTAATTACACCCCTACATTTATCACACCTTCAAATCCTGCTTAGGAAGTGCAGGTGGAACCTGTCTTATTTATACCCCTCTCACATCTAGTGTCTGGTGTCCCCTTTGTTATTGAGGTGTGTGGTGTCATCATACCAAGATCTAAAGAGTTCTGTATCACCTTCAGAAAAAAGGTTGTGGATGCCTATAATCTGGCAAGGGATTTAAAAGGATAGGAACATAATCTACAAATGGTGCAGATTTCAACGACTGCAAATTTGTCCAGGACTAGCCGTCCAGCAAATATAGCCAAGAGCAGACCGTCTGATGCAAAAAGAAGTCTTCAAGAACCCTAAAATTTCATGACAGGATCTGCTAGCAAGTCTTGCAACTGTTGGTGTCAAAGTGCATGCTTCTACAATCCTAAAGAGATTGCAGAAATTTCACTTGCATGGGAGGCATGCCAGGAAAAAGCCTTTGCAAGGCTATCTGCCTCCTTCCACATACATGAACCTAAAGACACCCGTGATTGACTGTGTCTGTTAGAGGAGCGAGAGCATGGCATCCCTCCCAAACAGAGAGCAAGGCCAGTTTTGCTCTGTGGGACTCCTAGCCATGGATGGCTGTGGCATTGTCAGGATTCGAAATTGTGCTCTCCAGACGATATCTCGAATACTTTTCTGTTGCACCAGAATGTTATACTTTGATCAAGTTTTTGGATAGCTGCATGCTATAGCAAAACATACGTTAGCCTAAGCAGTCCAGTTTGTAATCAGATACTGACTCTCATAATGCCCAAGATAAACCTACGCAAATAAGTTTTTAAATGTATTTTCACTTTTGGTGGAACTTTAAATGCTGTAATTTTACATCTGTTTGAGATGCATGCAAAAGAGAAACATATTTCAGTTTCTGAAAGTTTTCAGACTTAACTATAAACAGTAGAAAATGTGAAAAAAAAATCACCATGTAAAAGGGTTTTCCCAGGCTGCCACACAAATACATACAGAACAGCATCAATTTATATTTGCTCTCAGAGAAATATTACTCATTGATAGGTTTTGTGTTGTTTCATTTATGCAGGAGGTCAAGAAGCAGTACTCCCAACTCTCCTTTATCCAGTGATCAGGTGCAGCTAAAAGAGAAAGACTTTACTTCCTCGCTTTCCTTCAGGAACCTGGAGATCATCACTACTCTAGGAGTAGGGGGCTTTGGTAGGGTTGAACTGGTGAGCAGTTGTGTTTCATATTAATACTGACTGTTTGGCATAATTCCAGTGGATAAGCTGGTCTAAAATGACCCCAGGTGGGAATGAGTGTGTGAATACCCAGGGTGTACTCCTGGCATATGCCCAATGTTCCCGTGTTTATAGTCATGATTTTGATTTAGGTTTAAATGATAAAGTAGTATGAAAACATTACAGAAAGACAGTTCATTGACGTGTATTTGAGCATTGTGTATGTCTTCCACTAGGTTAAAGTCAAGAATGAAAATATGACCTTCGCACTGAAGTGTATTAAGAAGCGTCACATTGTGGACAACAGACAGGAAGAACACATTCACTCGGAGAGGAGAATCCTGAGTGAGACCTGCTCCCCTTTTATTGTCAAGTATGTTAAAGTAGACTACTTACAATATATCATGCTTGCTCATTAATATTTAAAGAAAGGAGCCTTGAACATGAGTGCTCTCAGCAGTTATGTGTGTTCAACCGCATGTATGCAGAGATGCATTAGTTAACAATGTACAGATTTCGTGAATGATTATACTACAGTTTGGTCCAAACCGGTAGTGGTTTTAAATAAGATTGTTTACATTTTGGGAAATAGCACCAATTAAATTGGCGAGACCAATTATGAACTCAAGTGTTGAGGTTGAGGTGAATTGAGTTGAATTCACAGACCATGCTCACAGTGCTTTTTCTAAGTTTTGTCCCCAGTGTTTCCTGGTGTTTCTGTAGGGCATAGTGATAGGCTTCATATTCAATAATAAACAACCCAAACTTCTGGTTTAGAATATTCAGTGCACTAAATACAGATACAGATATAGATAGTGGCAGTGTGCTGTAGCACTCTAATGTATAATATTCAGGGACATTCATTCTGACAGTGCTAATAGAACTACATTTAGACCCTGTTTTGCTAAAATCATAAATAATACATGTGTACAAATGCGATAAATTGCACACACAAATAGTGAGAATGTTTTGAATGATTTACATTATTATTACAATAATAATTTTGATAATTATGTCCAAAGCATGTATAATTTGTAGCAATATGCATAAACAATATGTAAATAAACAATATGTAAATTAGGTTGTTTTTTTAAGAATTTGTTCTTGATAGCTGCAACAAGTTCTCTAAGTGTTCTCTGTTCTCTAAGTGACTCCTTAAAGAGAACTAAATGTCAAAAATGGCACATGCTCACAATTCACTATAACACTATAACAAAGGCAGTAAAGGCAGTTTTGAGCATGGCAGAAAGCTGTTCCACACACAACAGTTTAAAATAAAATAAGTTTCACAGCTCTGTTTAAATGCTGTTGGTATTGCTAGAGTGAACATGAAACGAATCAATGGTGTTGGACCTCCACAAATATAATACTTGCCTTTTGGTGATACTAGTTTGCATATTCATTAATCAAAACATGCAAAACTGGACAATGTGCTATTTTGCTCATGTGATTATCGTACTTGAAATGTTTTTGCGTCCCTAAGCATTTAGTATATTGAGAGCTCAGTTTTTTTTTCCATGATAAATTTTCCAAAAATTAAAATGTTTCAAATAAAAATAGAACTGTGAGCATGCTGGAGATTTTTATGCCTAATTGTATAGATATTTTAAAAAAAACTTCACAATGGGATTCAAATTTTTATGATTTTTGTTTCCCCCCTAGAATGTACCGTACATTTAGAGACAACAAGTTTGTATACATGTTGCTGGAGGCATGTCTGGGTGGAGAGGTCTGGAGTCTGCTGAGAGACAGGTTAGCTTGAATATAACTAACCAATGTAAAGATCTTTCACGTTTTCACTCTTACTGACTTCTTGTATCACTGATATTTTCAGGGGAAGCTTTGATGAGAACACTGCCAAGTTCTGTGTGGGGTGTGTTACTGAAGCTTTTGAGTACCTACACAAAAAAGGAATAATTTACAGGGACCTAAAACCTGAGAACCTCATGTTGGACTCAGATGGATACGTAAAACTGGTAGGCAAAGTTGCTGATATTTTTGAGTTGATGTGTGGTTGATTAGCATTAGGAACACTGCATGGTTCACTCTGGTCAATTTTCTCTGTCAGGTTGACTTTGGTTTTGCGAAGAAGATCAGGTGTGGCCAGAAGACATGGACGTTCTGCGGGACTCCTGAGTATGTCGCACCTGAGATCATTCTGAATAAAGGCCATGGCCTCAGTGTGGACTTTTGGTCTCTGGGAATCCTAATCTTTGAACTCCTGACTGGAAGGTTTGTATCAACCAAATATCCCATTGGCTTATTCATTAATGACTGAAAATGAGATTATCTTTTTTTTAAGAGCCACATAACTTGTTTAGGTGTTATTAAGTTACCAAGTAGCCGAGCCAAAAAGAAAAGATTCTCCTGTCTGAGATTTTTTTTTTTTTAAATTTGAAAACGGAATTGTCCTTTTATTTTTAAGTGACCAAAATAGTCACATATAACAAACAAATCATCCATTTTTAGAAAGAATATAAATTCTTACAAAATTATTTTTATTCATGAAAATGAGGAAAAAATAAAGAATACAAGCAAATCAATCATTTTGAGATAATCATATGCGTATAGTTTTAGCTTAACACACATTTTTCAAACATAAAAGCTTAAGGTGTGCTATTTTATATAACCGTTTCAAAATGATCAAACCTCTCCCTCTCACAGCCCTCCCTTCACTGGCTCAGATCAGATGATAACGTACACTTTCATTCTGAAAGGCATGGAGAAGATGGACTTCCCAAAGAAGATCACAAAAAGGCCTGGTGATCTCATTCGAAAGCTCTGCAAGTAAGATCTTAAAGTCCCAAGGCAAGATTTCTCATACTGCATACCTGCCTATCCTACTGGGCGCAACAGAAAAGCGTTCGCCCTATTGGGGAGATTGGGAGATCATAAGTTTGTAGCCAATGATCCCACAACCATCCGGGAATCCAAGAGAGCAAAACTTGCCATGCCGTCTGGGTGGAGGGATGGTATAATCTCTCTCCCCTATCAATCAGAGACATTCTAATCATTCAGTGGCCTGTGTGAGCTCAAGTATGCCAAAGAGGGCAAACAGTGTATTACATTGACCTATAACAGCTAGCTAGTTGATGGGAATTGGCAAATGACCACGTTGAGAGAAAAATGGGCTTAAAACGGAATTGTTTGACTGTAGTTACTAAATAAGTCATAGTTTTTTCAAAGGTTACAAAGTTTTCTGTTCTCAAGTCCATCATTACTATAAAAAAAGAAGAGTGTAATAAATAAACAAGACTATTTACCATTTTGTTTTTCCCTTGTAGACAAAATCCTTCAGAGCGTCTTGGGAATATGAAGAATGGAATAACAGATATCAAGAAGCACAGGTGAAGGAAAACACACAGACCCACTGACAGGTGGATGTTGAACAGTGTGTTTATTGTGGAGTTTTGGAAGACTGTGCTTTACTTCCTGACCTCTCCAGTCAGTCTTGATTTAGACTGTAATTAAAGAGGCTGGGGTCAAAGGGAAAACTTAGATCTGTTGCTCATTTGTAGTTCCTCTAGTTTGAGCATTTTCAGTCTTAATCAAATGTTTGTATTTCCATGTTGGTCAAAATGAGCGTTCAACATTACGGTCACAAATGCTAAGATAGCAGTGAGTTAAATATGACCTGTCAATGCTCTTAAAGCAAATTTTTTAATTACACTTGTGACTATTTCTATTTTTCTCTGTAACACAGTGAACTTATATGAGAGCTAGTATATGACTTTATGAATATAAACCAGTTTTCATTGTGAAGTATTTTTTTTATTAGATAACAACGTAGACAAGTGTCTCCTTTGTTCTGTTATTTTTGTAAACTCAAGGTGATTTCTAATCCAATTGCCGCATAAAGTCGAGCAGATGGATCTTGATCTCTGTGGCAATCTGCGGCATGATCTGATTTGCCACACACAGCCCCAGGCGCAGTGGATGGTCCGCTAATAGTCAAGAAAAATATATTTTCTTCCCCTCTCAGTTCAGACAGGATCCTGGACAGACATTCACATATTTCATTATGCGTTGTTTGTTATTATAAACACTAACTCTGCATGCAATCAGTGTTGCTTATGTCATGTTGAGGACAGGTTGTGAAATGTAATGTGGTATTAATATATGCTTTGTTTATTTGCTGTGTAGGTGGTTTACTGGCTTCAGCTGGAGTGGACTGAAAGAGAGGAGTTTGTCATCACCGCTGAAAAGAGAGGTAAGAGAAGATAAGGCTCGCTGACTACAGGGACATGGTTGAGCTTGTGTTGTTTAGATCCTTAAGCTTATGATCAGAAGAGCAGAGAATATCCAAATGACGCAGCTTATCTCTTTTGATTTTACAGCAAAACAACTGAACATATTGAACTATCCTGCATATCTTACCTTTGTTTTCATCTTTAGCAATCTTAAGTGACTTCTGAGCTGTAGTCATTTACTACCTTTATCACAGGAGAAACAACACCACAGCTATGTTTATGACATTGTTCATTGATAAAAAAAACAACAGAAAAAACAAACACTGAACAGTGTAATTCCATATTTGGATAAAATCTATTCACACATACCAACTGTACACCTCTACCAACATGATAGATCATGGCTGGTTCTTCAAATCGGGCCCTTGAGGTCCACTGTGAGGACTTTTTTTATTTTTTTTTAAAATTGCACTTAAGACAAGTCTCAAACTGAAAATGGTCTGCATGCACTCTGTGCTTAACTAGGTACCCCTAGTCCAGTCTAAAAATTAAGACTGAGACTCAAACCCTTCCCAATATAAATAGACCCAAATAGTGGAACTGTGAGCAATCTTGAGCATTACATTTGGACTTAAGTTCTAAGTCTAAGGAACATGAATGTGCAAAATGTTTATACATGTTCATATACCTTGTAATGTGCTCTAGAGATCAGTCTTTGTTCCAAGGAGCTAAGACCAGCCGAGGTATTAAGGTTTCCTTAAACAGCTCTATAACTAAAATTTGTTGTGTGCCATGACACAAAGATGGCCATCATAGTTAAACAAAGTAAAAAAAAAAAGTAAAAAAAAAACTGGCGATTTTACAATGCAAATACATAAGTGGTAATCACAAAAAATTAGGAACATGAAAAACAGTCGAGCAACCTGCAATAAGCCACTCGAGGTGGAATGACCCAGTGCTGACACTGAAAACTCCTTCCAAAAATGCTAAATAAATATCTCCTCACATGTTTTTAATCTGTTTCTGTGGAGTGTCCATCGTACAAGTCCCTGTGTTACTATAGAAATAGTTATGTATTAGAACAAGTGCATTAAGACAAACCTCACAGCTGGAACTATTGTCAGATCTGCTATTATAGAAAATAAATCAACATCTGACAAATCAGAATCGAGAATTCAACATTGGTATGATAATGTGATTTATGATATCTCTTAAAGAAACTGAGCCAAATTGATTATGTTTTAAATGATAAAATGTGTCATTCTGACCTGAACATGACCTAAAGAGGGACATTTTAAAGAGACATAACTCTTAATCTTGCTCTTTTTCTAGCTGAAAGGACCAACAGACCACAGCTACTTTGACAACTATCCACCTGAAGATGAAATTCCTCCTGATGAACTTTCTGGATGGGACATAGACTTTTAACAACCTCTCCTTCCCCTCCTTTACATACCTCAGTGTGAACAAGGTCAAAACTCCTACATCATCCTTTTTCCCCAACCACAAAGCCAGCAGAAACCCAGAGTATGGCACAACATTCTCTGACAAAGCACAGCCTTGAGTGCGGGCCATATTTGTGCTGGAGTAGGTGGCAGTGTGGAGGAGGAAGAACCAGCTGGGAATGTGGCATTCGAAAAGAACTAGGCCAGTGTTATTTGGACGATGATGTTAGTAACCCTGTTCAGTGTTATTAAGTAATTTTATCCTGTTTATCTGCCCGTTTACGGAGATGGGCCGATCGTAACTGCTGGGTAAAGTACACCACAGAGTTCTCCGAAGAACATTGCCCAAGAGGTTTTATTGTGTTTAAATTGCAGACTTTGAACAGCAAAGAAAATGATGTGAAACCAGAAGAAATATTTACCTTTTTTTGACCTGGAGAACCAAGAAGGTGAGATGTGGCTGCTTTTGGAAGCAGCGATGAGCCAAGTGCTGAACTTGTGAACTCACAAACCGAATGTGGGTGTGAACTCCAGTGATGTGGCTTCAAACTCAGACCACAGAAGATGAGCTCAGCTGCTGATTTTTTTTTTGTCATTTGAATGGACTTGTAACCGCTGAGAAACTGTGTGTAGAGCCTGGAAGGTGCTATTTCAGATTCACCTTGCCCTTGCACTTGAGCCAAACCCACATTCTAATAAGCTTTGTGCACATCTATAAATGTTCTTAGATTCATATGTCAGTTAATATTAGGACATACTGTAATGAGGTTATCTGGTTTATATTTTATCTTGATATATAGTTCTCAGTATTACTTAATTGACTGATAAAATTCATAATAAAAAATAAATCAGATCAGTGGAACATAGAACTTTATTGATGGACTGTCCAAAAGAAGGCGAACAGAAACAAACTTTCAGTCAGTAACTACAAACGCATTTACATTTTTCATGTGAAGGCTTTCCTTGTCTGGAAAGAAAAACTGACAAGATATGCAACATACAGAAAATAAATAAATGCATTTCAAGCTCATTTCCATATACAAATATAATTTCTTATGAAGCTTATTATACAAGCACAACCTTACACCTAAATCATTTACACAATAGATTACATAGTATACTATAGGAAGCCTTTCTGTAAAAATATATTATACAAATATTGAAGGAGTGCTCTGTTTTTTGCTATTTTTGTGTTATATATTAAGGTAATTGCTCACTTTTACATATATTTTTCTTTAATCTGCATATGTTGCATGTGTACAAAATGTCAAACCTGAAAATACACATTTATTAACATGCATTAGAAAAGAGGCTAGCGTTAGTTCGGTGTAAATATAAGAAGTTGAAGGAAATGAACAAAATGATTGAACAAATATTTTGTCACATTTATAGACAAATACAAAGTGAAACCTCATTTTAAACAGATGTAAAATACTTTTTTGGAAGGCACTTTTGAGAACCATATCATATGTACAAATACATAGGCCTGGATATGTTTTCATATGCTTTATCATTAGTATACTTCTTTATTGGTGACTTGGCATATTGAAGTTTATTCCACATTTTCAAGGAAAACTTAGTGACCTTTATTTGCTCAATCTGTAAATAAGGATCTCCAAAAATGTCCTGAAAACATGTCTTGGCACGAAGTTTACAATAATAGTGACAGACAGAGGTTTGCTTGTAAGCATTTTCTGAAACTTGGGTAAATTGCAACTCCTTGATAAATCAATGTATTCTGAGCCAAAATAGTGGTTTTGTGGTATTTACAGAAAAAAGCACGATAACATTAATGGCCCCATGTTATTACACAATATGAAGTCAACAAGGGCACTTGGTCAGTACGTACACTGTAGCTCAGACTGAGATCAGACTGAAAGGAAGCTACATGCGGCCTCTCATTGTGGTCTGTGCGCAAACTCTATCAATAAAAACAAATATTGCTTAATTTTTTAAATTTATTTATCATGCTAAGTTATGTCTTTAAGGTACTTTGTTGAACAGTCTACAGCAAATGGTGCTTGTGAGTAGCGTACTAAATCACTCATTTACAATGCTGCTGATAAATGCATCAACATACTGAGTTCAGAAACAAAATATTTTGGCATTAAAATATATCTCTTTTATATAGCAGCAATAGATAAGAATGTTAAGAGTAAATTGATTATACATATAGTAAATGTGACATAATAGTAACAGCTTAATAGTGAAAGAAAGAAAAAAACTGTACAAATTCATATTTTCGTTCATCACTACATCCTCAACACACAAAAATCTACACATCCAAAGAGAACAGAAGAAGAAGAAAAAAAAAGAAAAGAAGTCTCTTCAAAGGTTCATAACAGCCATGTCATAGAATGACTCCATGTTCAATCAGGTGGGGGATTTTGCAAAATTTGCGGTTTCCTTCCAGACAGTTCATTCAGACTTGAAGCTTAACAAATAGCAGTTGTCCTTAGGAATAGAACGGATTCATCTTCAGGTAGCTACAGGGATGTAGTCTCTCATCCAGTGCAAAATGGGAATGGGATAAACAGGAAGATCAGGCGATCAGGCAGAGTCTGGGGTGTGAAAGAATCAACCGAGACATTATCGGCAGGCGCATGAGTCTACTGTCATGTTTGGGTAGACCTTCAGGACCACGTTCTTGTCTTCATCAAAGAAGAGGATACTGAGTGAGGACATCTTCTCAGGGACACAGCAGGGCTCGGGAATGCCAGGGACAACCCCGACTGCTCGGACGATGCTCTGGATGGTGGCGTGGTTGGAAGGTTTCAGTGACTGGAATAAAAGTTAGAGACATTTAGTTATAGACATCTACATGAACATCCTTGCCCACATGGCTGTCAGTAGCTAGTGTGAACAAGGTGGCATGTTCAGTCAGTATAATGTTAACCTCACTGGGTTCTGATTATTCATAAATTCAGAAAATTAGCAGCATGTTGCATTTCAGTAACTGAATCACCACTAAACACTATTTGACAATAATTTTGTACTAATCGATGGGAAGTTTCATACATTTTATTACAGATTTCTTGAAAGTATGAAATGCACAATTAACAGCTGAAATATTCGAGTGCTGCATGGTGGTGGAATGGATGACCGGCTCAGACAACTAAGAAGGCATAAAAGAGGATTTAAAAAATCCCAGAGTTACTGGTTTCCAACACACCAACATTGTTCATAGAAGCTTTTCAGATGTTAAAGAACCTCCTCAGACCCTATTTTTGCATAATTTACAATAATATACCTCATGAGGGTTCGTAAACTGCCTCATACAAATGGTTTTTGGAGCATTTCTCTAAGTTAATAGTTCTAAACAATACCACAGATACAAATAATAACTGTATCTGTACATTGAAGTGTTCCTGTACTGATTGTGTATCAGGGTATGTTTGTTATGTGGCTGGAAATGACCACATCCTACCACTGGATGGAGCTGACTATCCATTTCAGCATATATGTGGCCCTGCTTTGTGTAAACAAGTTTTACATACCAGAAACAATTCTTGGTACACTGGTGGTTATGATCTCATAAGATTCATTTTTAAATAGCAATTGTTCAGAACATTGTATCCACTTTTATTTTCTCCCAAAATAAAAAGAGAACATAATTTAAGTCTGTATAAAATTATGTGATTCACATGTAAAGAAATGTACCTTTGGCATTGGAAACTGACAAGATCCTGAGCAGTAATAGGCATCAAAAGACTTTGGAGAGATAATCCATTCACTCCAGCCAATATCTGCGAAGTCCACCTTCAGATATCTGCGAGCGCAGTTCTTTGGCTCATTCCATTGCTTCTTCCGTGCTTTCTTGATGGTCTGCTCATCAAACTGCAGAAGTGGGTTTTTGTCTCTTGGGTTCTTGCGAGGTTTCTTGCGTGAGCGCTTGGCTGCCTTGTTCTCAACAGGGTCATATGGGCTAGTCTCATCCCAGGTGTGGATCTCATAAGGGTACTCGGGACCCGGGAGCTCGTTGTTCTGCAGTGGTAGAAGGATATTGGCGGAGCGCTTTGTCCTGTGTGGTAAAGTACTATTGTGGTTGTGTAGTCTGAGTTTCTGAAGTCCAGGCACTAAGCTCCCTTTGTGTCGCTGGAGAGTGGACACCACACTTTCAGGCTCGGAGATGGCCGAGTCGTTGGCGTAGACCAGAATGTACGGTGAATGATCAGACAAGAGATTCTTCCATGGTTGTTGTCCCTGTGAATCGATGGAGATGCCAATGAGAAGCTCATCATAATTCTTTGCTTCATTGACTACACGAGTGATGTCTCTCCACTGCCAAGATATGAAGTCTCTGTACATTGTGGAGACATTAACGAGGAAGCGTCCGAAGGTTCTGGTGCTTTCGTTCACAGAGGCGAAGCTCCAGATGTTGAGGTGAATGTGACCGTGCCGCCTGAGGCCATGGCGAGCACAGGTTTTGGACTTTAAGCATCTTTGGCTGCTGTTCTGGAAGTCTCCGATATAATAGTGCAGCGTTGCTGAGAGAACATCCTCCGAATTGGTTAGGGATGTTAGATTGAAGATCTGAAGCTGCTTGTTGTCGATGGTACCTGGATAGAGACAGAGAGTTATTCAATTTGTTATCCGACAATTATCCATGTTATTTATTATGTGCTTTTATATTGTTTTAGGTCTAAAGATTTTGGCTTTATTATCAAAAAACGTTCAGCTCTGGCTGATGCTTTTTCACTTCTACATCACTGACATCCTTGTATATAAGGACAGCATGTTTTCACATCTGTAATTGTACACAGTATGGTAGGACTAATAACAGCCAGATCCTCACTCACACCAAGGTCAGAAGTGAGACCTAGTTCATTCCTCATGTTATGAGTATTATCATTAGATTTATACTGTCATGGCTTACTATTTAGCACGACACCAGTAAGAGGTTTGAACATAGCCTCTAAGAACAGACACTTTCTTCAGCTGACACGTGCGCACTCCGAATTTTACACCCTTTAATTAGCAGAGAAGCGCAGTGCACGCAGAATTTGACGTCAGACGAGGGAGACACCACTGCAATTAAGACCACAAGCACTTCAGCTTACTAAATCAGCCTTCTTTACACCATTTAATCGATTCAACAAGAGGACTGGGGAGAAAAAAGCGCCGAATATTTGACTGCAAAGCGTTCGAGTACAGCAGGTGGATTTCCACAAACAGCGCTCGCGCAGACCTAAATAAACGGTTGGTCTAATATCTGCTGTACTCACATGGATTAATCACAATTAGACTCGGTCATGCATGCAGACATCTCTTTGTTAAAAAAACAAACAAACAATAATAATAATAAAAGAATGCATTAGGTACATACCCGGATGCGCTTTAAAGCTGCGCACCGTGTTGCCGTCACGGAGCGGAGAGCTCGCGCTCGTGTATTTGCTGTAGAGCATCTGCATGTGCTCAGACACTGTATCCTGCACGGACTTCTCCAACTGATACGTGTCCACTTTGTGTCCAAAATTCGTGTCCTTCGTTAGTCTAGCGAAGTGATCTTTCAGCATGGCACAATATCCACAACACACGCAGCTCCATCCCAGAAGGAGAACCAGCAGGCGATCCATGGCGCCAAGGAAAGAAAGCTTTATTAGAACACGCTATGCTGTTCAAGTGCACTGAACTCTCCTGCAAGATATCATCACACGAGCGAAAAAGAAAAGCCCGAAGCTGTAGTGTGATGGTGGGGATGAAGAAAGTGTGTGAGAAGTGTGTCGAGTGTGGTGCGTGTGGTGCGCGCTCTCGGGGTTTTGTGCGTGGACGCTGCGCTGCTGGAACGACAGCCAATCGCATCCGCGCTCTGCTCTCATATGAGCGCCAAGCGGAACGGGCTGCAGATTTATAGGGCTTAGGGGAGAACCCTGAGGTACTTCACCTTAGATTCAGCCACAGGACAGCTATAAAGAAACAGAAAGAGGAGGGTAGGGAGAAAGAGAGAGAAAAAAATGGTGAAGAAATAAAGATGTAGACAGACAGACATGGAAAAAGGGAAACGGGAAAAGAAAAGAACAACTGGGAGGAAAAAAATAAGGCACTCCCAGGTTAGAAATATAACGGATATATTATTTAATAGACTCCTGAATGATAGATGCCATCATCTAGATGGACATGATCAATCACATATCAATACAAGGAAATTTATGAAGCCATATGAAGCCAGCAAGGTGATTTTTAAGGAGGAAAATTCAAATTGAAAAATGGTGTCTTAGATAAATACATAAAGTATGTGGTGAGATTAAATAAAACCAGCAATGCTGTGCAAAATGAACAATTTATTAATTAAGAAAAAGTAGTTCCCAAAAAACATGAAAATATTACAGAGAATTCAGTGCCATTTAAGAAAGTAATATTAAGTATTAGACAGTATTTCAGATAAAAGCATCAACAAGGCTGTGTGCAGAGAACACCTGAGAGCCAAGAATCTGCAGAATTGTTTATTGCTACACATTTGCTTAGAATCAACTTGGTAGCTCCATCTGCACTTTATCAGGAACTGTAACAAGCTAAAGTTGGGCTAAAGTAAAAAAAAAAAAAAAAAAGTTGAAACAGAAAAAAGAAACAAACACTATAATTACTAAATACTTGAAGACCAAATGTTTCTCCATACATCCACAGCATGGATTTTTGGAAACATGGAGTAAGCAGCATCAGCAGTACACACAACACACTATACAATATTAATATTAAAGCTGCCGGTGCTTTAATTACAGTCTGTCAGATTGTGCACTTGATATAATGGTCAAAGATGGCAACGTGAAGATAGATGTCAGACTTAAGGGTCATTCTGGGTGATTGTTCACAAGGTGATGCCTGTGGAGTTAAAGAAAATTCATGATTTTAGAACATAGTTCTAATTAATCTGCTTGTACAATTAAGTTAAATTCACATTAATTTTTAAAAACAGATTTCTGATTTATATAAACGTTGGTATTCCTATTAAATTGGTTGATAAAAGTTTCAATAAAAAACTGACGAGTGATTTGAAACATGAAACATTTTAAAGTTTAAGCTTTATAGGACCCCTTTACGAAGACATGCCTGATGCATGTACGCCAACACTTAAGAGGAGAAAGAAAGCAAACAAACAAGCAATTGGTTTGATTCTGGTTTATGACATTTTGTTGTTTTTGAACAAAAATTCCAAGCTCCACTCTAGAGGACTAATAAATGTGTATATATATAATCACTCAAACAGGTAGTATGATCAGAGACACTGTGCCACTTATCTGCAGCAATTAAAATAAAAATGTAAAAAATGAGGGAAAATCAAAACAACCAAACAAATCGGTGTTTCATGTGCCATTTTGTCAGCAGGAATGTATCTATATGGGCAATGAGGTCATGACTAGTAGGGGCCTGGGCTGGGTTCAGGGCGCTTGGGTGGTTTTGGCGTCTGGGTTTCTCAAGCCTTCCCTTCGTTTTTTAATAGCCGTCCTGGTCGGGGTGTGCTCGACCACAGGCACAATTTGCCTCTGCCATCTTGGCCTCAATGTGCGTTCAAAGCGGCCCGTCTGCAGCACTGCGTCTTTACTAAAATAGCCCGTCCTCGAAGTGCAGAGATGAAGAAACCAAAGTGGCACAGTGTTCCAGGCTGGAATTCACTGCACATTCTCCCGTGTTTTATCAAACCAAACCAATGCGAAGACGGGAAGGAAGCACCTATCTAAAGATCTTTCCCCAGTGCAATTATGTCTGGATTTAAATGTATTCATGCAGTGCAGGTTCATTTTTGAATCAAGAAGAGAGAAAGCTACTGGATTCCATTGGATTGACGAGAAATCACAGGATAATGCAGTGGCAGTCAATCTTGCTTTCAATCTGGGTGGTCTTATGACTCACTATGCTTTAAGAACAAACTTCCACTTAAATGAGTAACTTTTCCGTTCTTCTAAAGAGGAATCCCTGAAATGGAGGGGTATTTTATAAGAATTTCATATACAATTCTGTCAACCAATAAGTAACACATAAGTAAAATGGCCAGTCTACCTATTACGTGATCAATAAAGGAGACCACAACTAATATCTCATTGTGTTGAAAGATAAGATGAAGTTTTCATTCATTTTCAGTAAGAACACTGGGCACAAAGTGAGAATACAAACCAAATGGGATGTCACTCCATTGCATAGCACCATACACACACACATTCATGCCTAGATGCATTTTAGCATAGCCAAGCCAACTACAGACATATTTATAGAATGTGGAAGGAACCAGAGAACCAGAATGAAACCCACGCAGAACACAGACACTAACCTGTGCTAAAGATCAAACCAGGGACCCTGAAGCTGCACTGCAGTGCCGTCAGTAAAGTTTGTTTGTAACGTCTCTATTATTTATGATTAATTCAACTATGAATGGCTTATAATAAATAAATAAAGAAATGCTATACATACACTGATATACACTTAAAAATGATTAAGAAACACTCCTACCTGTGGGTCAACATTCACGATATTTCGGTCCTTCTTATTCATGAAGAGTACACCAGTTGTTGGGTGGTCAGCAATCACCTGGTAGTTTACACTTTCACTTGAGGCTACTTCATTTGTTTTCCAGTTGTAGAAACTAAAAAAAATTGAATTGTGGGAAATAAATGTATTATTTAAATGTAGAAATTCAGCAATTTTTACTGTCATACTGTTATACTGTTTACTGTTATAAAATTAATAGAATGCTGAGCCAATTTTGGGGCTGTAGACTGGATTGAACACTTAAAAGCTACATTTTCTAACTCTTATTTTTTTTACTGAATATATTTGAAAATACACATCCTGTTTATTTTCAATTATGACCTTTAGCCTCAAATTTGGGTGATATGTAAATAAATCAGCCAAGCCACAAGAAAATTCTGTAGCGATCACTTAAAAGTTAAACTGTGGCAGCCCAGTGACTTGGCAGCGAGAGAATCATTCTGTTATTGATGCACACAATGAACAGTAATACAGTGCACATTGGGACTTGGGTTCTGCGTGACAGTCTTGGACATAGCTAGTGGTTCTTATCACTAGGTAAAGTACTGAAAGACAGTTGCTTGGCAGGAGCCGAGCTCCAAATGTCACACTTTAAAAAGAAGCGGTGGGTTGGACAAGTGGATTTCAGCTATTCCTAAGCAACAGTCCGTCGTCCAAGATCAACCAGTGAACTCAGGGAGGATGAGATTTAGAAAAATAAGGGAGAGGCACATTGAAAGAGCAAGCACACATTAAGCAAGTCATCCTAGATCATGATAACACTTTGGCACCTGGCCAATGCATGATGCATTTTGATATGTTGCTTAAATGTGCAATATGTTGTTAACAACAGATGTAAAGATCCTGACCTTAAAGGGATAAATCACAGAACTCAAGCACTCATAAACTCAAATGATGTCCACATTTGGATGATTGTTAAGACTCTGGTGGATTGATTTCAGTAGCAGTCTCTGGACAAGCATAAAGATGCATGATACATCTGCATCATGATCACATAAATGTTGTCTACATCACAGCATTAAACATGAGCACAAAATATACTGAATCTAATAGATCAATAAAAAGCAAACAAATGAGCATGAGCACATAATAGGCCTATTTATTTTAAGATTCTGCAAATGTTTATCTAGGAGGAAGTGTAACCTAAAATTAAAGGCAAAATATCTGTTTGCAACTGGTATCCCAGCATACTTGGACCTGTTTCATTTTCCACACCCAACATTAACAAATCCACCTAAGAGTTCATCATTCCTCTCCTCAGATGGCCTCATCCTGTTAAATCCATATGCTACATCCATATGGCTGTAAAATTTTTGAAATATCTCCAATTTATCACCATGGCTTTGACAAGCAATGCAAAGAAAGTGTGAGTGGAAGAAACAGAGATGTGCCCTTAAGGTTGCCTCTATGCTCCTCCTAAACTGACCAGAAACCATGGAGCCGTCGTCAGCACCAAAGCAAACAAAGTGTGCCTTAAACGAAAAGACAGGGAAATAGGAACTAAACAAAATGTAATGGACTGAATTAAACATCCTCAGAGGATCCCTGCCTGCCATCCTGTGTCGGGGGAAAGACCTTTCTGTCTTCACTTGTGGTCAGTCTACATGGGGACTGCCTTTACAGTGCACATGGCAGGCTTTAACACTAGAGCCTAGGTTCTATGGGGCAAATACAATGATGCATGAAATCATAAGTTTAACCCATGCTCGATTTGTAGTCTGGATCAAACAGCCTAGTGCTGGTTAATGTCCTGGATGGTCTACTTTGATTTTACAAAGAGAAAGGAAAGTCTTTCTGTTTCTCCATATGGTTTTGAATGTATACATAATGAAAATGATCTGGCAAGAAGAGTAGAACTGGAGATTCATTGGCACTTCCTCTTTTTTAGAATAAGGTTTGACAGCGTTTTTGTGTCTATTTATACTGAAACGCCATCTAGCAATTAACATTTTTGGGTTCACCACTTTTATGCACTGGTGAACCACTTACTTTTGGGTTGAAGCAACAGGACAGATGTGAGATATTTTAACAGAGAACATGAAAAGATGGGCAAAATAGTGTTCCCAAGCCTTAAAGTTTTCAAGTTGGATAGGGCAACAAGACTGGACAGTCACTCAGAGATTTTCATCCCTTCGTTTTGTGACAGGACCATAAGCAATGCAGCACTTATATTTCACTTTTTTCTTGAAGGGATGTCACCTACCAACATAAAAAAAATTCATCCACAATGGAGATGACACTGCACCCATGCTGTCTTGAAAATTTGTGAAAAATGAGCATCAGCATTAAACTAAAAAGAACAAAATGGAAGCATGTGCTCACGCTTATTATATTAAATGATGACTCACACGGCATAGCATTTTGTGTTCGGATTCTCTCAACTTTTAGAAAAGGCAGACAAATCCTACAGTCTATCATTTTTGTGTATGTCTCAAATCACATGATCTGAGGTAGTAAACCATAGTAGGACATTGGATCATAAAATTTAACCCCAAATAAAAGAGATTAATACAAAATAAATTCCTACACTATCATATACAACAGAGATTTTAGCATTCAGAAAAAGCTGGAAATTATAAATATTCATCAGAAATATTTTCAATCTTATCAACCCCAAATGAAAACACTGCTCTCATATTTTTCAAATATCTGCCTTTTCAAAAATATTCTACCTACATAGTGTTACATGTGACATGTCAAAGATTTACAGATAATGCTAACCTGAAAACCTGTGAGTTTATTCCTGGGCTTATCTCAGGTCTACTCATGTTAAAAGTTAGTAAAATAGGAGGGCAGTGCAGATATTTTTAAATCTGCAAAGTTGAGCAACAGGTGCACTGCAGGAATGCAGCACGGATGGACACAGAAAGGGTTTGGCCAAGGAGACACCTTGAAAAATTTCTACAGTTAAAAATTTTCAAGTACAATAATGTCTATATGGACTTCTTTCTTGTGTTTGGATGTGCATACACACAAATGCTGCACATGCGGGCAAACACTAATACACAAAGACATACTTGTGTATGCCAGAAATTGTGGTAAAATTGGATACACCAAAAGAGGCAATGCTTCTAAACAGCTGTCAGAGTGATCATTGTGGGATAAACATAGGAGATGGTAGAGGAAACTGACCGTGAATTGTATACGTTGCTTTTTGGACTTAACTAAAACATGAATTGACATTTTGGAAGAGTCTGCAATATTCTACATGAATTTTTTTGAGTAAAGCATGTATTCAGGATTGGTGCATAATAAAGGCTAGTAAGACAAAACAAACATTTTTTGTCACAAAGCTGAGCCTTTCATGAACATTACATCCTATCATAACCATAACATCCTATAATGTGGGTGTATCACACAATGTCTCTTCTTTTGTCTCTTTAACAACACATGTTCCTTGCACTTACAACAGTCTGAAAATGTCTTCAGCTGGTGGTCAGATTTTTTTTTTTTTTTTTTAGCTCTATTTTTTATGATGAGGGGGATGGAGTCCAACTTGTGGCGTGGAGTTGTGCATCTGTACGGGAAGAACTCATCTGCTCCATGTTACCAGCGACCGCAAGCACTGGCTGTTATTTTTCC
This sequence comes from Ictalurus punctatus, assembly GCF_001660625.3. Lineage (NCBI taxonomy): Eukaryota > Metazoa > Chordata > Actinopteri > Siluriformes > Ictaluridae > Ictalurus > Ictalurus punctatus. The sequence goes on along the minus strand of NC_030437.2, from coordinate 13,437,592 downwards.
CGCGAGAGGAAGAGGAAGAAAGAGTGAGAGAGAGAGAGAGAGAGAGAGGAAGAGAGAAAGAGAGAGAGAGAGAGAGAGAGAGGGGGGTTGGGTTGTCTAGGCCTATGTTATAATACACTCAATTCCTTTGCTTACCCTGTTTAGAGTTGGGAGTATGCTTGAGTGTGTGTGCATCCTGAAGTAGTTCAGGTGTGGACATCACTGAATACAGCTCACATGGAACATTTTACATAACAAAAATCCTATTCCGAGGTCAAAATATTTGTCTTTAATTTAGCAGAACATGTAAACTATAAACTATAAAAATAACAAATTTTCACTTAGATTAAAAAATGTTTTCACAGAGGTATACACTATTTTTTTTTTTTACTATTCAAGAGCTGCCAGAAAGTTTGCACAGGTCTGCAAGTGTGCAACTAACGTTCAATTTGTCTTTTTTTTTTTTTTGTCATAACACAACTGAAAATCTTATGAAAAGATCTAAAATGTTTGTGTCCAATATATGCACACAAGACACATGCTCTCTCGCTCACGCATACAAACAATTACCAATTTTCATGGGATTTCTAAACATCTGAAATTGATAAGCTTTGCCACTGGCTAGGCACATGTCTAATATGCAATGGCTCAAATGAATCATTGCCTGCATTTAAAAATTCCTTGGCAGTGAACAATTGAATTGAACATAGAACATTAGTTTATAATGCCCAACACATTGTGATGACTCACTTGTGACTTCTGAAAGTGTTTAATATGTTTATTTGAAATATGTGCTTGAAGGGTGAGCTGATGAACACACAGCACCACCCAGAACTACTGTGCCAGTCAAACATATTCTAAAATTGTGATACAGACAATATATCCTGGAATAGATTGGTGTTTGGATTGTGTTTTTTGGACTGAACCATGGCAAATGAGAAATCCAGAAAAGTAAATTCACCCTATGACTATGTCTGTTTTTGATTTGTGAACCTGTTTTTATTATTTATGATAGGTGTTTGTTTATTGTGTATTGTGTAACCAAGCAACGTTTTCCATTTTGCAAACCTTGCACAGCTTAAATCTGTGTTTTGTGTATTTGTGATAATATCTATCAACTTATAATAATGTCATTTATAAACCGTCTAGTGTCAAGTGTATTCACAAATTTCAACTGAAGCTACTAATATTAAGCTTTTTTTCATATATTTCCCTTATCATAGACTACTAGAAAATTGCCAAATAAGTTGAACACAAGAATAATTAGCATTAAGTTTGTGTCTTGTGGGTGTACATCCACAACTGTTGTCGCACAACTGTAGGGGTGAACACAGGGAGGAACTAAAGTTGCGAAACTAGAGTATTCTGGAGTAATAGATTGATGTATTCTAATGACGTACTGTATATAGAATAGATGGCTTTGGACTGCAATTACCACGAACAATTTTGCACTCCATCAGTTGATAACTTCAATAAAACAGACTTCATGTGAAAACCATAATGAATTTCTGGGTCATACAATTGGACTTTTTGACCATGCAGTACACACTTATAGAAGGGAATTATTTATAATTGCACAATCTGAAGTCATCCAGATGATGATGGGCTTTCTTTTGAATCTGGTGCCTCTCAAGGTTTCTTCCTCATGTCATCTCAGAGAGGTTTTCCTTGCCATCATCGCCTCTGGCTTGCTCATTATGGATACATTTATAAAGTTAAAACTTACATCCTGATATTAGATATTTCTGTAAAGCTGTTTTGTGACAATGACCATTCTTAAAAGCGCTATAAAAACTGAACTGAATGGAATACCTATGCCATTGGCTTGTTCCAAGGAATTCACTAGAACCAATTGTTTGGCTTTGATGCTTTACCACATTATACCTCATTTGCACAGAATTGAGAAAACCTCAATTCAAATGTTGATTGTTGCTTTGTTAACATGTCAGTTGCAGCTTTTAATGGAATTGCAGCTCCATGTTGCACACTTAAATACAAAATGAACAACTACCTGACAGATTTCTTATGTGTCTTCTGTTCTTTGAGAAATTCAGCTCTGAATATCTAAGAATCTACAAATTGGAAGAATACATTATTGATTGCTTAGTCAATCATATTCTCATCTTAAAGACACACCCCATCAGGAAACATAACAGAGAAGTCTATACTTTCTACGATTCCTGTATAGAATCTACTTTAGTGTTATGTGTTGAAGTGCTGATGTTTCTTAGGTTATATATTTGAATGTTTAACCATAACCATTACTAATAAATAGTAGCTGCCGAAGGTTAATTTAAGCAAGTAACAATACAATCAGGCTTACCTTAAGTCAGTTGGTTGTGGCAAAAGTCTTTTTTTCCCACTGAAATATGGTTCAAAGTCTTCACATTTGAGTCTGTGGGCATAGTCTATATACCCAGATATTTCCTGTCCACAAGCACTGCGGTCCCTTATGAAAATTATGGACTGCAAGAAAAAAGCACATAAATAAATAATATTGAGAAGAATATGACAAAAGCTGATGAACTAGCAAAGCAGTGGAGCTGAAAAGTATCTGTCACAAATATACAATCAACGAATATGCACAACACAAATCATCTCATAAGCCAGTCCACTTTCAGTAACAACAACAAAAAAAATGATGGTGTGATGTCAACCAGGAAGAATATTCTTAAAACTCTTGCCAGAAATATTAATAAATTATTTGAAAAGGAATAAAGCAGGACTTGGTTCAGAGTTAGAATAACAATTCTGAAGAAGATGACAGCAAAAGATGAAACAGCAAATGTTTTAAGCAAATTTGATATCAAAGATAATCCTTTTAAAATAGATGGTAGACACAATGCATTCAGCAGTTTAAAAACATTCAGTGGTTATTTTGTCTAGATGATAATGATGAAAGAATGACTTCCAATAACATATGCTGTGAATAGGAGCTTTGTTTTGGCTTGTCTGTTTACCTCAATATGAGAGGGTTACACTTCTCCTGTGAATCCTCCCCTCCACCCAACAACACTCCAGTCACTGATATCACATTTGTATTTCTGTCTGAACTCTGGCCATCTGTGTGATTTCCTTACATGTGTGGGATAAAAGTAAGATAACTGGTACCGCAGACTTAAAAAAAGAAATGAGCTCCTCTTTATATACTTTAAACAGATGCTATCAGGTTCACAGCTGCCCAGAGGCCGGCGATCTACCTTATCTGTGGCTTCTGCACTCCCTTGAAAAGAAATCATCAGACGGGGATAAGAAATACAGTGGGAAGAACAAGGCAAGTGGATCGTCTTACGATTTCAGAAAAGTGAATCAAACCCCTTCGGCCCACAGCTACCATCACCCTCATAACTCGAGTCAAAGTAATAAAACAAAAGCATAGCTCAAAGGAACTGCCTAGTTCCACCATGTAGTTTCGGAGAACAGGTGTTCTCCCTTTAGAAGGACTTGAAGAGATTTTTGTATTAGTATTTGCTACAGTAAAACAAAGATCTTTCTTTTAGAAGTAAATAACTGTAAGGCTGTTTACGTGTTTGGCCTGAATACTGTGCCCTGAATCAATTCTAGGCTTAGAATATTTGGGGAAAAGGAGTCATCATTGCAGGTTTGTTTTCGCTTAAACAAATTCTTTCAGAATTACAAACAAATTAGACAGCTAATATACCACTTATGCTATATGCAGAATCTTTGCAATATAGAAAATAACAAGCACAGCCATGCTAAATTCTTAGAAATATTATTTAACTAATGTACAGTTTATTTAGTGTTTTTTTACATTTCTTTTTACTTTTCCTCAAACCTTATCAGTGGTTTGGATGAACTGAACTTTCAACTGAGGCTGCTAGCTTAAAGCCTTTACAGAAATAATCCCTTGTTGTAGGGATTGTAGTCATTTGAATTTTTAATGCTTTGTATACTAGATGTATGTAGAAGGCTCTTAATATTATCTGCTGAAGATCACATGCCTTTCAGTGCAGTTGTGAAGCTTGAAACTGGAACCTGTGACCACACCCAGGTTTGAAAACAGCTTTCATACAAGACCAAATGAATCAAGCTCAATACAAACGGACTCTGTTCAAGTTGTACCTACTATATTTGTAGCTATGGAATTAATTTCAGAAAGCATCATCTTTCTAAAAGCTTGAACATTTTATGGACAAAAGATATGGATGAATCATACTGTATTGGGCAGGGTGCAAAACAGATTGACCATAACTGCTTCCTAATAACACACATGCATTATCACTGCATGCATTATTTTCGGATAAGTGTTACTATCAATATCAAATATTTCATGATTATTTGGCTGATATGTTTTAACAATGCACAGACAGATTGACACCAGCAAAATTATCATGTATTGTTAGGTTTTATAGATTTTTTTTTTAAACTCAAAAGCAAAGATGGCTATAAAGCATGATTACAAGTGGACCACTGTACTTATTAAATATCCAGTGGCTATGGACTCTTCTGGATAAGGAGGTTCCCAGCCTTTGTTTTTGGCAAAGCATTGAAAACCTTTAACATCCACCCCTCAGAAACTCTGGGCAGAGCAATGAAAAATGACTGAATGGCAAGCGCCTTTCTCTGTGTAGGGAATTTCCATGGACTCATTTTATCTCTGAGGTGAGCATCAGGGTGGAACAAGACAGCAGTGCAGAAGTGTTCTTTCACAGCAACATTCAGGCCTGCTGGTATAATCCCCTTCTATCCCACCACCTCGCAATAAGAACAATCATACAGTGTCAGGAAGGCTTGTGCAGGTGTCTGAGGGTGTCAGCTGCTCTCTGTTTATTATTGGTGGGCTGTGCTTTAGGAGGAATCCCAGGCCATCACTAACAACTGTGTAAATTTGTTGGGGTAATGAAAACATGGCCTAGATGACAGGAATGTTTGAGGTCCTATTCCATTTTTGGCAGGCTCACTCCTTGTCCCTCTTTAGGTGTTCCTTTTGGAAGGGGGGGGCGGGGGCTTATTTGACTTGGAAGTGACTTCACACAGTAGGACTTGTGTAATAGATGCAGCAGTGAAACCAGATGTGCTGAGGTGTGCTGCTTCTGTTGGGATCAAACAGAGTTCCACTTGCTTAGGATGCAAAACTGATACTCAACTTTATTGTAGAATTTCAATTAAGGTTAGCATAATGATCAATTGAAAACACGTTATGACACATTAGTACTTGTTGGAAAGTAAGAAAAAAGAAATGACAACAGTTATAGGTTAAATGTGACTGTTAGGTTCTATGAATTCTGCATTATAATGATGCATTGTACAAATTTAACAGGTGTCCACTATTAAAATTTGATATCTTGCCAAATGACAGGATGTTCAGTCAAGTACCTTATTATTATCAAAGAACTGAGATATAAAAAAAAAGTGGAATAAAGTCCAAAACATGTTTCCATGCTGCATCAACATTAGTTCCACTAAAGCTCTGGTCTTTGCTTACTTAATGCACCACATACCCACCATTGAAGCTTACTGAATTTGAAATTCTTCAGATGTCCTAAACTCATTATTTTTTTACAATTCAATTCAAGTGAATATTTGCCACAATTATTGGGCAAAAACTTTAAAAACACTGCAAACAAAGCACTGTGAAGCTAATTAATTAAAGCTGACAGTGATGGCAGGCATTGCAGGACTAGCAATGGACCCTTATACATAGCTTAATACTGAAGACCTTCTATTAAATATATTGCTAGCTCACAGTGAGGACTATATCATTTTCATTCTGCTTACAGTATATTTCCTTTGTGTTTTATGTAGCCTATGGGAGTGTTGCAATAGAATGATGTAGTACTTTTTGTGCAATAAATTTCTTCTGTATGCATTTTAACACTTTTCCAGGACTGTAAAAACTCCATGTGATAATAAGTTAAAAGCCGTGGTTAGTTTTGCAGGTGCCTGCATTTTTTACTTGTGCTATAGTTTTAGCTCTTCAATCGGTCAGTGAATTATTACCAGTGTCCTCTTGCAGTTCTCTTAATCTGCATCAAATTAATCAGACCTGGCAAATGTTTTTTATCTTACTTTAATGGCTTTGATGGACCTCTGCATGTGTGTGCAGTATGGAGGAAAATAATCAAAAGATGCTGCTTCCTTTCACTTATAATCATAGGGTGTGTCCCAAGACAGATGTCTTGGCACAAGGTAAAAAATGTGAAAAAAAATATGACTTTAGCTGTACCAAGAAGCTGCTTGCATGGCTGGGTGGTTAGCTGTTTCAATCTGTATTTACTTTACTTTAGGTACTTCTTAGCATTGTGTGATCAAACACCGCTTAAGAAACAATGAAAGAAAGAATGCATAGAGAGTAAACAAAACAAGACTTGTTATCTATGGAAATCAAATTTGAAACAGGTTGTGGAACTATGGTTGGATTTTTTGGCAAACTGCAGATTTAGGGGTTGTGTTGTGCTGTGTGGTCACCAGTAGCCCAGCATGTGTTACAAAGATGCAAGAAAAAGAAGAGAAGAGCAAAAAAATGGGAGGAGAGAGGGGATTAGAAGATTTGTTTACCCATGTGTTCAGCATCTCTGTGGCTTAGGTGTTTGTGCAGGAAAGCAAACAAAACAAGGCCAGGTGTCCTCTTATCCCTTGTCCACATGCCAAATGTCCAATAATCAAACGTGAGATGTGACAGAACAACTGTACTGTAGCTGTAGCTGTGTTGGTCAATCAGCCTGGCATACAGCTCAGAGCTGGACTGTGTTGGTCCTTGTTGTTTTGCAGAAGTTGCCAGCAGAGCTAAAACCACAAAATAAGTGGTTTTGTGAACCCACATACATCAAATTAAAAGGCACTGAAAATCAGAAATGTTCTCCAGTTTTTTTGTTTCATTTTTCAAGGTTTAAGATTTAAACCTGAAACCTACACAAACCTCTTCTTATCTTAATTTTTTCTTAGATTGCTTCCATTACAGTTCTGGATAATGTCTCTTCCTTCCAGCTTAATCAGGAAAGCATAAGGACAGCCCCGTAAAAAACCTGTATGTTGCTAACAGATCTTAAAACCACAGTGCATTGGGAGTAAAGGAAAGAGCAGCTCCACATTCTCCCATATGGAAATAATGGAAAGAAATGAAGTCACTTCAGATCTGCTGCACCATAAAAGATTGTCGCAACATCGTATTCCATGCTAAGTGCACTCAGTGCTAGGTGTTCTGTAAATAAAACTAGTTAAAATGCATGCTGGTGATAGGTGACTACAAATGCCAATAGCTACTCATCCATTTGATCATTATCCCTGACCAAGAAGCAGCTGGCTTTGTGAGGCCCCATGAGGTGGGTGCCCTGTGGGATGGACAAACTAATAAGACATCTGCTGTTGTCTCAATCCGTAATGAGGAGGAGGAAGAAAAAAAAAGAGGAGGGTGAGAATCTATTGCCAGAGCAGAAGTACTTTTGCCATTCACCTGATGCATAGACTTGTCATTTCACAACTAAGACCCCTTAGATTCTAACAACCTTGGGTGATCAGGAAAAGTAGGTAAAAAACTCAAATCACCTTTTAATAGTTTGCTTTTTGTCTTCTTCTTCTTTTTAATTATTATTTTTTTTTACAACAGCATTAGGATTATCATCAAACCTCACTAACAGAGTAAGCCTGAATATCTGGCCCAGTGTATAGAGAAGAAATGGATTTGCTACAGTTATAGATTAAGATAGGCTTATTCTACCTACTAATAATATCTATTCACCATAAAGTCACCTTAAACTAAAAAGAATAAAAATGTCTAAATATTAAACATGCGTGTGCAGACTGATCAAAGTGTGAAAATGATCACTGAAATGCTTGCCACATTCTTTTAAGAAACACATGGGTGAAAACCTTGTTGGAAAATGTGAGTTAATTTTGAGCATTATAAATTATACAAGCCTATCATGTTCCAGCGTGCAAGTATTGGCCAAGCAACACCAGTTTAACAGTGAAAGGGGGTTGAAACATGTAGAGCTTGCAGAGTTTCCAAACAGCATATTCAAATAATCTGGATTTCTTTATGCGGGTATAAATATGCAGCAATTCTTCTGTGCCTTCTTCTGTTGTCTAATGGCATCTTTCTCTAGAAATGCTAAATTAAGCTATTTATTCCCCGGTCAATATTATATATATAAAGTTCAATGAAACAGCAATTGAAATCATGCAAAAATAAGAGATTAGTCGCTTTTTGTTAATTTTGACACTGTGACAGGTGGGAAAGCAGGATATACTTTTCCTGTAGAAAGACGAAATAGCTTTTGCCAGGAAGAAAATAAAAGGTCTTGAAATACATATAGAAAATCCTTGAAAAACATATATTACTGAATTATATCAAGAATTACAGGGTCAAAATCTTTGGCACCAATGACAAAAACACAAATCAGTCAAGCCTAGATTTCCTACACTGATTCAACCAAACATAGACATGGCTTTCCTTTTTCCACATACTTTTGGCTTGCAAATTACTTATGGGAAAGAAAATTTTAAGTTTAGCTCAGACATGTGCAAAGTACCTCAGCTATTGGGAGACAAAGGGACTTCCATATTTGTGAAGCTGCTAGAGACTTTTCCAAAGAATGACATACATGGATTGCAGGCTCATCCATTTGACCTTTTTTCCATGTCATAACTTTTTTATGCTTCTGAGTCACTGTAGATTTTTACACTACACTAGGAAAACAAACCAAGCAGTAGTGTTGCAGTAGCAGTAGATCAAGCAGTAGTAGTAGATGGGATTGCCACACATAGCACGTAGAGTACAACACAAAATAGCTGTGTCTTCGTGTCTTCTGTGTTCGCCAGGCTCAACTGTGTATCTTTACCACTTGCATTTCAGTTCACAAAGACTCGAAAAGCTTTCCTGGCTACAATGTTTAACTTTACACACCCTACTATGACGGGGCATCCCAAGTTTCCACAATTGAGTTGGACTTCCTGATATGAAACAAGACTTTTGAGCAAACTAATGAAGGAAATGACATTGACATTATTAGAAGAGTTCACTGTCTGCACAGGAGAATAATGCAAAGCAAAGCAAAGCTGAGGTTAACCAGGCCTGAATAAAACATGCAGAACTGTTCCATGTCAAAGCATGAAAAAACTTCAACTTCTCACCAACCGGAGTGTGTAAAGGTGAAGGTCACTGGGAATCATCAGAGTTTTAAACTTGTCATTTTAACCAGATATTATCCTAAGTGTATGAGTTATCATTAATTAAAAAAGCTCCTTACAATAGCATTTCTAATCACTGATGTAAACTTGTATCATTGTATCCTCCTTAAACCAACATGAGCTCACAAATATGAATTCAAAGTATGCTCTCTTTGATGTTGTAGTTACTCACTTGAAAAACAATTTATTTCACACCAGATTTATCAGATGCAAGGGGCAGAGACTTTTTATTCCCATCTAGGAGATTACCAGAAGGCTGAAAGCCTACATGAACTACATCCTTGCTTCTGCAGGTGCACTTGAGCAGCACCTGAGCCCTGGGATTTGTCAAGACCATTTTATCAAGATGGGAAGGCTTGTGAAGGCGATTCTGTGCCGTAAAAGTTAGATTTATTCATTATTGCCTGCCTTGATTTTGCGTAGGATGATTCGGACCAGCACTCTCGCTGATTTACAGCCAAGAAATCCAACCTGGAGTTGTAGTTAAATACAACTTTGTTTTCTTTAATTAAATAAAGGCAGCAGTTAAGAATGACACTTCAGGATTTGCTTTTTGTTTGTAGTCTGGAACATCTGTTGAGTGATTGCAATATTTTTAAAAATGAAGAGTTGAAAATGAAGTTCTTACCACAGTTAAATCCAGCATTAACGATATCTCACGACAAGTGAATCACTTGCTACTAAAACATAACATCCTATGGTTACAACCACCCACAACAACCAGCCTGAATGAATAAGGAAGGTTTATGTGAAAATCAACCTTCTCAAATTCCTTGGTCAGACATAAAAGGTCTGCCACATCCAACTTTATTTTGCAGTGTACTCCCTTCCTGTTATTTAGGAGGGATGTTTTAAATTGAGTAAGGGGCAAATAAATGTGGCACATAGGTATTCATTGAGAGTAATAAAAAAGTCTCAAAGAATGGGTGCCTCGCTAACTTAAAAAGTGCAGCTTGGGGTTTGCTGCAGCTGGACGGCACATCGGGTGACTCCCTTTGACATTCCTTTCATTATTCTCACCCACAGACAGAGCGAGAGAGAGGAGAGAGAGATAGAGAGAGTGAGAAAAAGAATGAGCTGTGCAACTAAGAACAGGTTTTCTACCAATGGCAATAAACAGAGGCAGTTTAATTTATTTTAGCTAGCCAAAGAGATATGGTAGAAATGTGTGCATAGTCTGCACCATTTCGTATTGCTTTGACATTTTCTTGTTACACTTAAGCTGTCAGAACATATATGTGAGCTGTGAAAGCTGTGAAATGATTATCTTAGCCAAACCTCTAAGAAAATATGGTTGCATTAATTCAAAATAAAACCTGATATGTTGGATAATATGGCTAATGTCTCAAGGTCATTAGAATGGCATGAATTTTCAAATATACACTTTGTAATCCTACGTCCTGTTAAAAAATGCTATTTAATATATCCTAATGCATTGCAATCATGATAATTACACAGTGCCTCTGGCCTGAACAGACCAAGCCTCCTGTAATTAGGAGGGACAGTCCCAAATGTGCTGTGATAACATTCCTGCCCCTGTGAACACCGGAATTTTGAGACAATCTTCTCTTTTCTTCTGCCCTACTGACTCAGGCTTTGAGATCTATTCTTCATCCATTTGCTTGGAATGGTGCTAAAGGCTTTAGCTCAGTGACCAATGGAAGTAGCCAGGGCTACTCAGGCTGCTGTGTAATTAGCCCTGAATTTTATCTGGAGCTGAGCTGAGTTTGAACATGCTCATTGGTTCACACTGAGAGCCAGCACTGCCAGGTGGTCCAGCACATCAGAGAGAGAGAAAAAGAAAGAGAGAGAGGGAAAGAGAGAAAGAAAGCAAGCAGATCTTAAGCACCCTTGTATGTTTACATGGCATAGATTCCGCGACCATTTCATCCATCTTGTATAACAGTGGTCGGCTCATTGTTCTCTGAGATGCTGACAAGCTGCAGAAAAAAAACACCAAAGTCTATCTCGTGAGATCGAATATCTTTGCTAGAGACAATTCAGCGCCACTTTGATCAAAAGGAGTGTGATTGCGAAATGTCACAAAAGATGTCAAAAGAAGGCCGCACAGGTGCACACTGCATTCACAATAAGGGTGAGGTGGTGGAGGTGGTGGTGGAGGGTGTTGTGTTTCTGCTGTATCTCTGTGAGAACACCATTCAAAAACCAAAAACCCTTAACAAGCAATTATATTCTCTCCCATGTTTTTAACACTGTACAAGGCCAGCTTTTGCTTCTATTACTCTAAAGAGATTTATCTAATTCCATCATTTCCCCACAATTTATCTGACTGCATGGCTACTCAGTCAGAAAGATTTTTCCATGCCACAAAAGAGAAATCTTGAAAGTTCTTCCTAAATCCTCTGGCTTTTCCTCTTTCTTTATTACCATCTTTACGTTTACATTCATTACAAAAAAAAATATCCTACACTACATAACCGCACCCACGTTATAAACATAAAAACCCATGCCAGATCAAGCTATGTGATTTGGCCCATCTTTGATGTTCTCCTCTGTAAATTACAGAATGTGATGACAGGTTTCAAAATGGTGTTGTTTACTGTAGTCAATGAATGCTTTTAATCTGCCCACACAGATTCATTTTAGGGAATGCTGGTCTTGTAGCCATGTGGACCAGTGGTCAGGTACAGTAAATTTGCCTATGAGCCAAGATTATTACAAGCTATGGCACAGTTTTAGTACTATATAATTATAGTAATCACAGACTAATGTACAGGCATTATTTAAATGCAATCACATTTATAGCCTTGCACTGGAAAATGCATTTAAATTGTAAGAGCTTTCCTGAATCCAATCACAAATGATGTGTATCATTCCCTTAATCTGTGACAGATACAATACATACCACTATTCAGTTACTGACCATTTGATAAAAATGAAAAAACGGAATCTTTAACTTATCTTTTAAATACTCAAGGCTCTTGCTATAATCATTGGTTTAAAAAAAAAACAGGAAAAAGGGGAGGATGCGTGTCTTCAAAGCACTGGGTGGAGAGTAATTTCCACCCTTGGATGTTTACATCATTGTGATCTTAACAAGTTGAGCAAAATGCTACTATTGAACCTAAAAGCAAACATACATTCTACACTCTCATGTCAAGCATCAATACATGTTCAAAAGTTCTGATCCTGCTCCAATGTTAAATGTTTTTACACCAACACACATTAAAATATATCATTACACCAACATATTTTTATGAAAATGTTGTTAGATTTTATTACATAAAATTGAATAAACTATTTACGTACACTCTGGGTGACATGGCAAGTTGCAAAACAGATTGTAGGTTTACAGAGCAGCGCCCAGTGACTAATCCGTTATCTACTTTTGTAGTTACACAGTGTACATATTGTGTACATATGTACATACGTACAGCCCGGTTCCTGATATGCCACTGTGTATTGAACAATAGTGTTTAAATAAGATAACTTTAACCACTTACACTCACAGGACCTGTTGGCTGGTCCTGGCTTAAATTCCTCACTTTCCTAACTACATTCTTTTTCTATTAGGTTCACTATACTAATACTTAGAGATAGCATCATAACAGTTACTGAATAATGTTATGATGGATAACTAAATAATATGGTGGAGATTACAGGGTTAACTGAAGAGGGTAATGCTCATAACAAAGAATGAAAAGTACTTTCTCCTTTCTTAAAGCACTGATAGAAACCATGATTGTCTGCAGTAAATTGTGCAAACACACACACACACACACACACACAAACACTTACTTTATGGATAAGTACCAAACATATTTAAGCACTAATAGTACCACACCCCAAACCCACCAGATTATAAATGTGTTGTAATGAATGTTTATACAAGCTAACCTTCCATATTATGAAGTATGCACAACATAACTGAGGGTCAATATATGCAGCTGGTTTGCAACCACACAAAGACAGATTTCCTATGTGCAACAAAAACTAAATGGATAATACTCTTGTTACGAGTCCAAATAGACCAAAGTTCTGGAGCCCTATAGGTTTTGTTAGGATACTTCCTCTTCTTGAACAAAAGACTGTGTAGAATGAGTAGAAACACCAAATTTGGCAAGAGGGTGTAGAACTGCACCCCACTTCCTCTATTGGCATAATGTTGGCGATATAGTGCTGTATATCTCCTGAACCATGCATACAGCCTTCAACCTCCCTGGTTGGTAGCTGTTGTGTGATAGGGGAGAGCTAACTAATGAGAATGAATTCACCAGTGACGAAATTGAGAGAAATGGGGTTTAAAATATCCAAAAAATTGTCAAATGAATTGGCAAAACCATCTTGATGATACAAGCCAATTAAATTTGTGCATCACCCATATAAAATAAAATACTATATCTTGTGATTGTGATTTGTTGTAGTTACTTCTCATGAGATTGCACTGATACCAGACTGACAAAAGAACCTCCTCACCAATTTGGGCTTCTGTCACTCACACCCTCTAGCGCCACCATCAGGCCAAATCTATCTAATAACATTAAAGTTCATGTGCAATAGGTGACACTATGATTATAATCTGCACATAACTCAACATTATTTAGGTCAACAAACATTGTGGCCAACAGCCAACTGAATCAAAATTCAGTACATAATAATGAACAATCATCATGAAAACTAAATATATCCTTTATAGATAGGGCTGACAAGAACTTGCTAAACACAGAAAGAAACAAGGAAGATAGCAACAATACAGCAATATATTAAAAACAGCAATTCCAAACTGCCCAATTAAAAAAAAGGAAAAAAGAAAAAAAGATGCTAGCATGCAGTTTATTCACATAAGCACTTGCAAATGTGGTAACATTTTATTGGATGTTAAATACAGATGATCATTTCAGTGGTCAAAAACAATTTAACAAATGAAAGACTTGTTAATGATTGATTCTTACTTTTGTAATTAAAGGTTAAGCATACACAAATACACACAGCAAGGAAATGAGGATATGATTAGACCTTTGAAGCATACAATAGGATTAAATAGGAAGACGAGTTTGCTCCATATTTAGAATTGAAAGCATTGCTTCATTCAACATGAGTAAACCTAGAGAATGGAAATGACTTTTAACAACAAACAACTATGAATATTATCCGTATTTCACCATGCATGTTGAGTGAAGTGGGATTTGTACGTCAACAGTGTAATGAAGATATAAGTACATCTTTACAAGTTTTAATACAGAAACCAGAGCTAACCTCAGGATTTCATAACCAACATCTGTATTACAGAATCAGTACTAAGCTAGAAGAGATACTTATAAAGTTGTACTGTGCTACAGGTAGGGAAATCATGAGAGAGAAAAAAAACAGATATTAGAAGTGTATCAGAGGCATTGTTTTATGGTGTAAGAATTGTTTCATAATTCCAAACAAATAGATTATGATCCACAAATAAATGTAGTGAGATGTACAAAAATTAAGCAAATTTACAAATGCACTGAGTGAGATCCACAAATATATGTTAGCAGTTTCACAAAAATAAATAATAAACAAAAACATATTTGGAAAAAAAAAATGTATTTGCAAATCTCATTTTATTTATATGTCAAGTTAATTTTTTTTTTGTGAAACTACTAACATATATTTGTGGATCTTTCAATGCATTTGTGATTTTTGTTTAATTTTTGGCAATCACAATACATTTATCTGTGGATCGTAATCTATTTATTTGGAATTATGAAACAATTTTTACCCCATATTGTTTTGTCAACGAGAGGAAACATGATTTTGTGTCAGAAAGCATTGTCACAGCACAGAGTCAAGTGTGTCTTGTGGGAGCACTGTGCTTATGCTTAGGAATGTGGGAGAATTAGTACACATATTGATATGCAAAATGAGGTAAAATATGGTTTTAATAAAGTCATGGCAATAAATGGACAAAACACATAAAAGCTCTGAGTCTTCAAGTAAATAACTAATTCTAGGGTTTACAATATCATTTTTAAACGGTACTTTCCCTCAGTTAAGCTGCTTTCTTTTGACTCTCCTTAAATTGCCAATCACTCTAGTTATTTCAGACTTGAGCATTTGAGAACCATATCCTTCCCCTTATTAGCCTAAATGTGGGGTTGGGGGTGAGTTAGCGGAAGTGGGCAGTGGTTTTAACAGCCTGTTTGTTATTCCTGGGATAAAAGCATGTTCTTATGTGCTTATTGGAAGCTTTTTCATTTAATACTAGGTTGATGAATTTCAACAATATTTTGTCAATGACCATCATCATTTATTTTTTTTTGCTTTACTAATAAATACAGATGTCAGAATTATGGGGCAATTGTGTGATACCCCAGCCTTATGGAACACATCTGGAAGTGGATGCATGGATATTCCCTAATACCGGCTTATTTTAAAGGAAATCTTCACATACACATCATGCTCTGGTTACTGCGGTCTTCAATATTTCCTCTTCCCGTTGATTTGTCTTGTAAACTATTTGCAAGCAGAATTTGTTTGTTACATCCAGACAAAATGTACACAGTGGGTTCCTGTAGGATTAGCAGAGTTAGATTAAAACTCTCTCAGTCCAGGAGAGTTTGGCTCTCCATGAACACACATGGCAGAATTCAGCTGTGTACACCTAACTATTAGTGTTGTTGAGAAAATCCCTTTCACTTTTAGGCATATGTTGCAATTTCAATCCCTTAAACTGATTCTTAATGTAATTATTATACCTGAATTAAACTAAAAATCAAAGCAAATTATGTAAATAATAATGTGATTTGCATAAAAATAGTCACTGCAAAAATGACCTTGTACTGGTAGGGGTATAATAGTGTAAAAACACTGAGGCATTTTAGTCGTAGTGTAGATTTATGTCTTTATATCTTGACAATACATTTTATAGTGTCAAAATCCATAACTAACTAACTAAATAAATAAAACAAACTGCTAAAATGACTGTGTTATTTCAATTCAGTTCAAAAAGGTAACAAGACAGATGTTCTCAATAGGTGACCCCCATGTGGAGTCACATTTGATTTATGGTCGTGACAGGGTGATTTATTAATTTATTCTATAGTATAAGTGATACATCCATCCATCCATCCATTTTCCATACCGCTTATCCTACACAGGGTCGCAAGGAAGCCTGAATCCTATTCCATGGATCTTGGGGCACAAGTTGGGGGACACTTTGGATGAGGTGCCAACCCATTGCAGGGTACAATAACACACACATTCACACACTATGGACAATTTGGAAATCCCAATTAGCCTACAATATATGTCTTTGGGGTGGGGGAGGAAGTAAATGATACTATTAATATCTAATTATGAAGATGTATTTTTTGTGATACTATTTTGAAATGTTACTGTGAGTCACATAAAAAAAATTCACATTCATATTTACATTATTCATTTAGCAGACACTTTTATCCAAAGCGTCTTACAAATGAGGAAATACAAGCAAAGCGATATATCAAGTGGAGAAGCAAAGTAGTGCTACCATACAAGATTTCTAATTGAGTTATAGAGAAATTTAATTTCATTAAAGATCGTATGCAGTATTTTAGCCTTTATCACTGACATGCTGAACTAGATTAGGAGTTCAGCAATAAAAATTGACATTTTTTTCCGTCTATTTACTGCCACTAGTTCCTCGAAAATATTCAGTAACCCTGACTGAGTGGAAGAACCAAAGTTAAGAGAACAAACACAAAAATATGTGAAATCATTTACTCAATACGCATTTACAAGTCATAAATTATAAATCTGGAATAAAAAATGCATGCAGTCAAGGCTTAGGATCACAGAAAATTAATAATAATAACTTGGGGTCATTTAATAAAAATCTGGGAATACCGACATACAATATCAAGTTACACAATAGTAAGAACCTACTAAAATGAACAGTGAGAACAACCTTAACAGAATTGGTGGTTCCTTAGTCATGAATACCACATTATAAACAACAGTATACTGGGTATGTGTTATCAATTTAAAATATCAGGCTAGCTAGTAAACCCTAGCTACCTAGCTAGGTTAACATTACCTAGCAATACCTAGCTTTAACTTCACAATTAAACTCTGCATTTACTCTGTTTACCTAAAATAATTCAAGCTATGCTTCTTTTTAAATCAAAACGTAGGACGACAAAATAATGAATGAAATGAAAAATACGAGAAATTAGCCAGACAAGGTTTCTTTGCAGCTTCAGGAAACTGCTTTTGGCATCTAATTTTACAGGAAAGTTAATGATACTGTATGTTTTACTGTATTATTACAATATAGTCACAGGAGTGTTACAGTAACTACACAACAAGGTCCTTTGATGCAATATAATCTGTCAGTACCAGGCAGGCTACAGTATGGTACTGTAAACCACATTTAAAGTATTACACTAGTTTTAGCACAGAATCTTATTGTATCTTATGTAAATTGTAGAAATGAATTACAGTGAACACTAAAAAAAGAACATCAAGTAAAGCATTTTGTAATACCAATGATGAAACATCTGACATACTATCAATTTAAGCCCTGCGTCATGGTGAGCTGTAAGAGTACAATAAAAATTACAATTGCAAACAGCTGGTGGACTGTACACACACACACACACACACACACACACACACACACACACACACACACACGCACGCACTGTATTTACACATGCTAACACTTTATGTTAGATGGCCTGACATTTGGTATGGTGGACCTTTTCACTGTCACTGTGACAAATAGTTTTGTTTACAGTATCTGGAAATAAAGCAAGTGGTTAAAATACAGGCTAATACTACGTCAGTGATGTGCAGTGATAATAAGGGTTAACTCCTACAGAGATCATTCCTTAACAGGTTCCACCTGTAGCTATTAAGTACTGAAAGGCTGTAATGACCAGTGCACAGACACTAACCAGTGTTTTGTCAGTCTCCCTGTAATTTGAAAGCTATTCATAAATTTTCCTTTGCAAGTCAGACTTTTTTTAGTAACTTTTTTTTTGATCATCCAGTCTGGCTGGTGGAAGATCTGCAGTCGATCTGGATAAGTGGCAGCTATATGTGTGACCGGAAAGAAAGCAAACGCCAGTGTCCCACTTCTTTAAGCTTGGCTCTCAAACACCATGGGCTTCTTCATATAATACTATGAGGTGCCTGGTACTAAACATGTGTTGAACAGGAAGTTTTGCTAATTCTGGCCTGCACTAATGAGGCACTGCTGGGCTATTGGTATTCTCACTGTCTTCTCCATGTCTTAAATCAGCAGGATATGTCCTCTTAAGTCATATTTATCTTTGAACTCAAGCTAACTGTCTGAGTGAACGTTGCTTCATTTACTACACCTTCTGTGATCTAAATAAGCAGGATTAACTTTGGGCCTAGGACACAGATCATTAGGGGCTAAGTGCTTGAGAAACACATATGTGAAAGTATTTGTGTTATTGCAGGTCTTGATTTAGGTAATTAGCTTAGGCCTTGGGCTCATAAGGCTGGCTAATTTGTGGAGCCAGGTGTTGAAACTGCTTATGGGAGTTTGTACACTTACACCAAACGTTTCGTAAAGGGATTGTAATCAAAGTCAATGCAAGTCGCCCTGCTCAGTAAATACTTAAGTTGACCTCTTCCTCTATGGATGCAAAGCACTGTGACGCATTATTCCAAGAAAGTCCAATTATACCTACTTTTTGCTGTTGGTCTCCACCAGGACAAAGATAAATATTGTTGCACTACCATTGTATATACAATACTACAGCTTTTCTTTAGCTAGGAAGGTCACAGTTATCTGTGACCAATCCCACTTTAACATTTTCAGTACAGTACCAATATTATAGCTTGACTGATACCCAATATTGTTCTGATACTGATATGCTTACTATATTTGAGCCAGAAACCGCAAGATTTTTGCCAACTTATGTGAAACATTAGATATGTCTAATGTCTCTCAAGACAACGTGCTTTCACAATATACAATACATCAGCGTGCGCAGAAGGCTAAATAGGGGAAATACCACGCAATCATGCACTCAATCGGCCGAATGCAGTGGAGATAGCATGGGAGATACCGTGAGTGTTTGCACGATACTTTTTCTTAGAAAATAAATGTCATAATCTAAATATTGTTGTATCTCAAGCATAAATTTCCCGCTCATCAAAACGATTGTGAAACGATTAAGATTACCTGCTGTCTTGAGGTCACTTTAAGTCTTGAGTGTGAATGAAGTAAGCTGATAAAATACTGTTAATTAAAATAGCATACGACTCTGAATTTGAACAAATAATTTAGGCCCACAGTAATGTCATTTAGACCATATACTGTATATTACTCACAGCGTGTATTTTAACTAGGTAAAATAGGTAACGTGTATCGTTTAACCTATGTGTGCGCATGGAAGTTGTATCCTTTTCTATAGTAACAGTAAGCTATTAGGAATCACTTCACTATAATTTTGACATAATGAAATGGTTTATCATACAAAAACTGTGGTGTTTTAAACATATTCTTTTTGTTCTTCTTTTCTAAATTGTTTGAAACCAATACCATATCACTGAGAGCTACTGTGTACAGTACATACTTGAGTATGGTGTAATTATTATTTTTTGGTTAATAACTGCATATTCTTGTTTAATAAATAAAATCCAATTGAATTAAATTTGCTAAATTTGGTCCACTGGAGCACACATCTGCAGTACACGAACTAGTTAATCTGGGCAAACTGAAAAAAGCTGACCCCGCTGAAAGTCAGTGTATAATTTGGACACTGGTTTGATGGTCTCGTTTCTAAGGAGGAGGAAAACTTCCATGATTCGTAGTGAACGTTGTATTCGGAGGACCTCAAGCTTGTTCTGTCTGATTTGAGAAGTGTCCACTTCTCCGATCCATAAAGAAGTCCTGGCAGGATTGTTGTTCGGAAGAGGTACATTGTGGTTTTGATGGATGTGTATCAATGTATTAATCCTGATACTTAGTACTGGATATGTATCTCTTTAGTCACAATAATTAGAAAAAGTGCAGAAAGAACATTACAGCTAAACTTTCCATCAACATTTGGGAATAACTTGTCTTTTTCAATTTTACAAATAATGTTTGATATACAATAACCCCAAACAGACTGAAATCCTGTGTAAAAGATATTTGAAGAGGATGTATGCAGTGCTGTCTGACAATATCTTGTCCAGTCGAATCAAGCTGAAGAAGTTAGACTGAAAATTTAATGAGATAAGTTTTCAAAAAAGCTCCATAAACCTCTGGAAACGCCTACAAAGTCGTGGCAATGCATCACTGAGAAAGGCCTGGGAAAAATATTTAGTATGAAGTGTGTGAAGCTGCTAAGTTTAATTGTTTTTTTGGTTATGGTCACAAGTATATACCTGTTACTACAACCAAAAAAACCCTAAATTTATTTTTTTAAAAACCCCGCAAAAACCACATTTTGAAAAGCTAGGTGTCCCCAGGCTGTTGCTGAGGAGCATTTATGAAAGCAGGATGATACCTAAAGCGGGAAGTATCAGGGCTTAAAATTTCTCAAGTACAGTAGATTTTGTAATGGATCCCAAACTAAAGGTCTGTTATTGGAGGCAGCACTGCAGAGGAGATATGTCCGACATCATGTTCCAAAAAAGCAGGATCAAAGTGGGTGACATAAGCCAGCACACCCTTCAGAGCAGAAAGATAAATGGACAGCATGGGCTGTTATCAAAGGCCTGCTTGTTTGTGAGATTCTGATTAAAGCGCTGCAGTTTTTTTTTCCTTCTTCCCAGTGGAAATAGGTGTTCAAACATGACACTGTTTGGGTTGGCCTGTGACTCCGGTAAGAAGCTCCCCTCAGAATGCCAATGAGACCCAAGGGCAGTTGTGCTGGTGTGCTGTGGGCTGAAGGTTCAGTGTTTTCACAACACTTTCCTGGCCATAGCATATGCTGTAATGGCCTAGAATTAAATCCTGGACAGATCTTCTTTTTTCCTCTTTTTTCTTTTCCTACTAGGTAAGATCATAGAGTTGTATGAAAATAAAGCCCTTTCAAAATGGTTATGAATTTGCACAAAAGATCAAATGATAGGAAATCAATAAGAGTTTGTGATTGTAGCCCTCAATAAGACTTCTGGTTGTTCTGCTAAACAAATCAACTGCAGGATTCTAATGAACTTCCCTTCTGGTATGCTCTCACATTGTTCTAATGTTAATACACCAGAAGCAGAACAGAGATAAATATTTACTAAATATTTTTTTTTTATTTAAGCACAGAACATTAACTTAACATCAGGTGCAATGGCACTTAGGCTGAAGCTGAGCCTGTGCTTATTCTACTGAAATGTGTTTATCGCTGCTGTCAGTTTGCAGCGACAGATACCAGGCCTTCCTCTGACTAAAAAGATGAGCAGATTTTGTTTGTCAGGAGGTGAAACTAAACAAGATGGAGCACTTTTACATCACGCAGCAGCAATATCAGCTCAGCCAGATGGTGGCTCAGTGCAGGAAGCTGATAAGGAGAGGGATGACATTTTAACTCTTAAGACATGTGGAGAATAATGGCTGGTTTCAGAACAGTCTATCGATGATTTTTAAATCAGATTTGAGTGCTAATTTTCCCAACACAGAACAATCCTAGATAGCAAAAGACTTTTGATAATAATAATAATAATAATAATAATAATAATAATAATAATAATAATAATAATATTTTTTATCACAGTGACAGACTTTATGTAATGTAAGAACCAATTATCCCAATTGTCTCCAAGTATGACTTTAAATAATTAATAATGAAAATAAATTCTTAACGTATTCATTTAATCAGTTATACATGAGTTATGATGGTTGTTTCCCATTACACCAAGTTTACGGTTTGTGTGGAATCTGTATTCAACCAAATCAAAACCTTGCACACTTTATTTTGGAAACAGACCCAATTTGAAACCTCAAATAACAAGGTATGATGTATGGGATACTACATTTACCCAATCGGTTGTGATTTGTGTGGAAGAAATCACATTTAACTGTGAATTCCTGAGAAGTACAGGATCTCTTAGGGTAAAGTGATTAATTTAATACTATCTGACTTTCTAGCAGATGCATAAATCTTGAAGTGGAACTATGCACCTGTAATGATGCATTACAATGAGCTGAAACTATGTGAGGAATCTGGACATGCCATATCCTTTTAAATCACAAGTTATACAGTGAGGTAAGTTCATTGGTGCATACATTACACTATGACAATAATTCACCAGGAAGTGTCCTCACACAGTTCACAATAAATATTTTAGGTAAACAGATATGCATACCAAAGACATTCCTTGAGCTCCTGTAACAAGATTAAAAGTTAAGAGATTTAGAGGTGTTAGATTAAAGTAAGAGAGAGAAAAATATAATCATGTGAATGATACAGAGTAAGGGGGAAAAAGACTCTCTCATCGAAGACATGTTCAGACCTATGTGGAGAAATGCTGTACAGTATTTACTCAGGTGGAATAATACACATCTAAGCAGGCCACTGTGTGGTGACAAAACAAAGAGGATTCCAAAGAATGTGTTCCATGTGCTCCTAAGCCTGCTCGAGTGTAATTGCATTTCCCAGTTGGATAGACAGACTTGACCAACAACAGGGGTTCACGTGAGAGTTCTAGACACAACTCTACAGTCATAGAGATGTGATATCACTCAGACTTGATTATAAAATGAAGATGAATGTTCTTATCGAATTGATTCATTATAACTAATTAAACTGTCTAGGAAGTAACTATTTCTGCTAACTTCAGGTGAAATTGTAAAATCTAATATACCAGCAGTTTTGACATAAATGCCTGGAAATCGTATTGCCGGCTGTTATAGAGCAGGTGTACATTCCTTGGAAAGAAGAGCCAGAAATCCTTCAGAGAGCAGAGGTTAAACGGTTCCTTACACGTACATGAACACATGTCATATGTCATGCTGAAAAATGAGGCCTGTAGGTGGGAGTTGCTATCATAATATCATGATGTTGGAAAGTGGATAAGATGGAATTCCACAGACATAGTGAAAAAACAGGTGCACATTGAACCTATCAAGAGGACAAGGATAACAGGGCCGAGTGTCTTCCATGATGCACTTGGTATTCGAAAGGTGCAAATAGGGATCATCCTTGTCAGATACGTTTTCTTTTTTATCACAGTTGTTTGGATTCAAAGCAAAGAGTCTATGTTGTAAGAGAAAATATCTGTTTATATACCTGTTTGTTCCAGACTTGTGAAAATCTCATTTAATAATTGCTTGGATTATTATTTTTTGGATCACCAATCCTCAGTGTAACATCATACCAGAGCCTTATAATGGCTCCCAGTTGATTATTCCTTTGTTTTGTAAAACGTTTTTGTTAACCTTCTATGGCAAAAACTGATTCAGCTATTTTAGTTAACATATTGCCAAAAGTATGTGGCCATATACCTTGACCATCACATTCATATGTGCTTTTTGAACATCCCATTGCAGATTTAGTCCACCTTTTTTATTTAAAATAACCGCCACTCTTCTGGGAGGGCTTTCCACTAGATTTTGGAGCGTTGCTGTAAGGATTTGCCCATTCAGCTACAAGAGCATCAGTGAGATCAGGCATTGATGTCAGATGAGGAGACCTGTAGTGCAGTTAGTGTTCCAGTTCATCCAAAAGGTGTTCAGTGGGGTTCAGAGCAGTCCAAGTGTACCAACTCCCATTCTTCCAATGCAACCTTGGAAAAATATGTTTTCATGGACCTTGCTTTGTGCACAGGGGCATTGTCATGCTGGAACATGTTTGGGCCCCTTAATTCTAGTGAAGGGAGTTCTTAACGCTACAGCATAAAAAAAAACCATACTAGACAATTATGTGCTTCCAACTTTGGGGGGAAGACCCACATATGGGTGTGATGGTCAGGTGTCCACATTGTTTTGGCCATATAGTGTATGTCTGAGTTATGATTAGATGAAGAGAACTTGTATTTACTTGTATCACACCATCAAAACAGTCCAAAACACCAATGCGTTCTATCCTCAAATGTCCTACCAGTATTCTAAAAGGGAGTGGTCATGAAAATAATATACTGTTCCAACTAATCTTGCTTTTAAATACACAAATGCCCAGAAGACTGGAAACTGTCTTTTTTGACAGAGCTCATCAGGAAGCCGTACCTCTCATTGAGCAAATCCAGATAAGGCACATTAAACTCCTCTCAGCCTGAAAATGTGCTGAGTAAAAATAGATCAGACTATGCTCAGTCCTTTTAGATGATTTTCGGAAAAAAGGTCACATCTGTCCATTAGAAGAAACCATTAAGCAGGATATCTTCTGTGCTTTTACCATCCTTTTATCAATGTTCAAATCATACTGCAATGTCCAGATTCTCTCTGGCTTGATTTTAGCTGCTTTGTTTAGCATGCATCATGGCCAAATATCATGCAACTACACCTTGCATCTATTACATCTGTTATACCATTCATTTCATGGGTCACATTTGTGGGTATGGTGTGTGAACTCAGCTTTTCATTAATGGCAGCTGCTTCTTCCAACTGGGGTCAATCATCTCAAATATCTGCAGGGGAAAAAATGGAGAAAGGGATCTGCCTTCACTGTGCTTTAAAACATCAAACGTGTCACAACAGAGTGATAGTTGTGAAATTATTTTTGATTTCTTCCATAACGCATATAAGGACCAGCCACAGGAAATGGTTTGAAAGGTCCCCGTATTAAAAATGCATCCAGAAGTCTCATATGAGTTTAACCTGTTGTAATTTATTTATTTCCTCAAAGAATAGGGCTCAATTTCAGATCCATGGATTTGGAACTGTGTGTTTTAATTAAGATCTATCAATTTATAATTATCTCTGACGACTTCCATGGGAAAGTCAAGACACAAAGATTTCCCTATTGGAAGCTGATGGTTTTTGCGAAAAAAAGAATTGACTGAAAAAAATTGATTCCATGAAACCCTGAGAAGGTTTTATAGAAGGTTTTGAAATATTCACATTTTTACACCTTTTACAAAGGGATATCTTTGTCCACTCTTTGAATGAGGCTAAACTGGGGGGTCAAATACTTCAACCGACCCCCAGTCCTTTGTGTGGCTTTCCAGGCAGGGTCACATGATAGCTCTGTATGACTCTTTTTCGAAGGTGCTTTCACCTTTGGTCAAGTGCTTTGAAACCAACATGCTATTGTTATTTTACTGGCCATGACGGGGACAAAGGGCTGACTGACCAGCTCGCACACTGACTGTAAACTGATCTGGCTGGGAATTCCACTCTCATTTCTCTACTAATTGTGATCTTTGGACTGCATGACTGACCACCTTATTATCTATATGCGATCAAGGCTTATCAATATACACCATGCTGGGTCCACAGACCAAAGACAAGCACCTGCTTTATACAGGAAGTCCTATTGGAATAACTGGTCAATTTTCAGTTTATATTCAGACAAAAATAATACATTTGTGGCAATACATTCGTAACTAAATTATAACAAATTATAACAAAACAAAAATCTTTGAGGATAAGTGAAAAGAAGAAATCATTCTCTTTGCTAACACTTCTCAGGAATTCCTTTGAATGCTAACGAAAGTTTAATCGCATATCAAATAAAAACACCTTTACAAGCTGAGAAAAGCAAAAGTGTCCTATCTAACTTAATTACCATGGTAATATTTACTTTAAGGGAACAATGTCTACAAGTAATTAGATGATTATTAGTAACTGCAAATGGACTCATACTAGTGGATATGACATTATCAGCTCTAAGGTTATATAGGTTTTATCGTTAACTCAGCAAGAACAAAAGGCAACCACATGATCTGGCTAATGACTGCAAGCTCTGTGGAAAAATATCCATATTTCTTAAATTATTATTTCTTTGTTTTGAAAGTTCCCAGTCTTACATTCCTTAACTGCAAGAAAAATCTTAAACTCTAATTTAAAAAAAAAAGAAGAAGTTTTAAACACATTTGCTAACAATATGTTCAGAAATGCACACATCCTTAACGCCAGCTGCAGTATGCATGACTGTGGGTGTTACTGTTTTAAGTCCTGACACAGTATTAAATTCTAACAACCATATGTGTGCAGTATTTATGTTGTGCTGACATTTTGAACATAAATTTTTAGGAGCTTTGTGGTTTTAAAACAGCTACACATGGAATGTATGAATGTGGTTGTCTAGTAGACTTCAAATCTGGACTCACAGAGAAGTGTTACTAAATCAATGTATGGGCTAAAGTGAAGTGAAATACTGAATTCCCGAACCTCACAATAGTCATAGGAATTCTGACAAGCGTGAGCGGTTTCATTTGATGTCATGAGAATTATTCTGTTAAAACAAGGCTACAAGCACTAGCTCCATCCTTATCTGACTTTCAGGTAGCTTGTATGAATCCTGAGACTATGTTGGAGCTCTTCCTTTAAACACTGCTGGCAGAAAACACAAACAGGGCACGAATGCTGACATCATCGTATCACTTGCTAAAGAAAGAGGAAAAAAAACAAAACAAATAGGAGGGTGGCGTGCGGTGGAGGGTGAGGTGGGGGTTAGAACACCTTCGGTTTCAAATGTGTACCTCCCAAACAAAGGAGCCCCTGAGGCACCTTAGCACAGGTGTGACCTGGATTTGATAAACTTAACTTCTTACCCAGAGTAAATAATGCCAAAGCTGCCCAGGTGCACCTTTTGTTTGTGTGTGACTTTTGGCAGCGGTGCGACTTTCGCAACAGGGCCGGGGGAGGAGAAGCACAATGCGTCCGAGCTCGAGGCTTTATGAGCTCAGCTGATGGCACAGATAACGTAAAAAAAAAGGCTTGGAAGGGTCGAGTCATTCCCTCCAACACACCCTGTTCTGAAGGATGCTGGCAAAGACATTAAATGACACTAGCGCTTTCGTAGATTCTGTTGTTTAAATTTTTTTTGATGGGATCAGTGTTTCAGGTCTTGTCTTTAGGCTAGATAAACAAACAGTTTTATTACTATCTTTAAAGCTGTCAGCAGATTATTAACAAATCCTTTATCTGACTCAGTTCTATTACTAAATCATAGGGTTGCGCTCCAAATGAGAGGAGACAGTATGTGTATAAATGCTGTGTGGTCTTCCAACATGATGCAAAGGATTTGTTTGAGGAAATTGGTTTTAATGATTTAGCAGACTACACGATACAGTACACTCCTGTTCTCGCAAATGGAAAGGTTAATAATTCACACAGAGTGTTAGTAATAGTGAACAGTACTATGCTATGTGCTGAGAGAACATGTTTGATCCGGCAATCCTGAGGGCTCAGATAGACTTCTTTACAGTATAGTTTACACTAGTGGGTGGTCCTAATATTCAGCTTCATCAAAGATTAACCTTTTTGTTTGTAATGTGATTCTTTTTTGTAATGTGATTCAGAGAGCACAATTTTTTTTTATCCGTCTAAAGGAGGCAAAATCCTTAGATTATGTCGAGGTAGGATGTTAAGGAAGAATACCAACACAGAAAATGAGAGCAGTGGGGATAATTCAGGCTTTCTTCTATAATCATGTTTGACTGATCTGCTCAATTTACATTATTTAAAGCTTGCTGTCGCCAATAAACACGCGTAGGTGTATAGAAATTGTGAAAAATATTAAACATTACTACAAATAAATATTAAGTAATACAATTTTGGTCAAGAAAAATAACCTATAATAACAATAATGTATAATGTGAATGTATTGCAGATGTTTTTAGGACCTTTGTGTATGAGTATATGTTGTCTCATATGAGATTATCTTTTGTTAGAAATTCTTAGGGAGTGGTATTACGTGCTCAGATGTTGGTTTGATTTTAAGAAGGGTTGGATGGGAGGGGGCCAAGAAAAAATAAACATTTTTCCAAATGCCATTTTTCATCAGAGGAAGCACTTTAGTGGGGGAACAAAATGCAAAAAGGGGTCAGGGGGGTCATGCTGGCATAATATTGTTGGTAATACACAACAGTGTTTTGTTCTGATGTTTTTCTTCTACTCATTTCTAAACACAGGAAGCGCTATACCAGACAGTGCTTGATTCACAGCTTTTTCCCCCCTGCTATAGTGGTTTCTTTAAATATTTGCGTAAATGAACAAGCTGTAACTGAATCTTTTATACCAGCCTTGGTAACAGGCTTATAATGCTAAATTGAAGTGGCGGTGTAGTATTGTTTACAAAATCAACATTTTGAAAGAAAAATCTAGTCAGGGACTCTGTCTACACTTGCCTGCCATACCTCATGTGATATTATAATTACAACTGCAAAGGGGACATATAAGACCCGACAAATTGTCGGGATATGTATACCTGTCTCCGGTTCGTCATTTATTAATTTCCCTTGTGTTGCACGGCTCTTGTTTCATTAAAAACATGTAATGTGGTCAGTAGTGACACATGACAAGTAGTGATGATAAACACGTAGCCCTGTGTAAGAGGTCAAAGCAAATGGGTCATTTTAGTCCAGAACTCATGACAAACAAAACTCTTTCACAAGTGTAACGTCACAGACACATTAGACAAACTGTCAAACGTCTGCAAGAAAGTTATACCACAGCGCTGTTGAATTCTCAAATCTGAAGTTGTTGCTTACATTTCTATAACAGCATGGCTCTGAGAGCAGAGCCAGCTCTAATTCACATCCCAGGTTTATATTAATACACTTGTTATCATTTCTGTAGTAATAGCTCATTCACAGGGACTTCTAAGTCTAAGTTTGATCTAAGGCTAATAATAAATAGATTAAAAAAAAAAAGTCTTTAGAACTGAGGACTTCTCAGGTTTCTCTGTAACATGACAAGCAGAATTTGTGTGCCTGATGAATATTATTTTTTGACCAAAACCCCCCATAGTATTTACCTGATTGCGGATGATCTCTTAATACACAAAATGGACTTAGCAACACTATGTGTGGTCTTACGCATGTATATTGGTTAATTTGCATGTATTGATGAGCAAAGTGAACACGGTTTAGCTCGATTTAGTTACCTACGTTTTTTGCTGTTTAACTGGATGTTTTCTTTGGTCATCAAATAACTGATTCATGTTCTACATTACACAATTGCATAATTGTTTAGAAGAAATAGATGGTTAATGCTATGATTTAGTCAATAGGCTTCAGGAAGGTGCAAAACAATAATCAGGTAACTATGTATAGTATGCTCAGTGGCTGACTTGGTGGTTCATTATTTACAGATGCAACTAAAATAATTCAACCCCCATTGCAAATCAGGTTTATTGTCAAAATTTACAGACTTTCAGTTGTTTGCAATGAACAAATCAAACAAAAGTAATTGAAATAATTCAGCACAACGAATGCTTTAAGTGGTTTCCCCCAATTCAACTGAAAATGCAACTTATAATGATTTCTCCAGTTTCTAAATTATTCAAACCCCTGAACAGAATCCCTCACAATAGCACAAATATGCAAAACAGGTGTTGTCTCAAGTACACCTGATGCAGATAATCAAGGGCTTCATTAGTTGCACAAGGTGTGCTTGAGCTGGAACACATGAAGTACTGGCTAGAGGCAGACAATACATAAAATACCTGCACGGGACAGAAAAAGGAGGCTGTCAACAGCTGCAACCAGATTTCTGAGAAGGTTGTGAAAAACGCTCGAGTGACTGCAAAAGACCTGCAGCAAGACTTGGTGGCAGCAGGCACTGAGGTTTCAGTGATCACAGTAAGGTGCGTACTAAACGCAGAAGGTTTCCGTGACAGAACTCCAAGACGTACACTACTACTGACCCAAAAGCACAAGAAAATTTGCTCAAAATCATATAAATAAGCCACAGAGGTTTAGGGAGTCTGTTCTGAGGAGCGATGAAACAAAACTGGAACTTTTCGGTACGATGGATCAGCAGTATGTCAGGAGGAAGAAGAATGAAGAAAGAACACTCTGTCCACAGTCAAGCATGGTGGTGGCTCGGTGATGCTCTGGGGCTGCTTTTTTTCCTCTGGCACTGGAAGCCTGCAGCATGTGGAAGGCAAGATGGATTCATTGAAGTATCAGGAAATCCTAGGAGAAAACATCATGCCATCTGAGAGGAAACTGAAGCTTGGGCGTCATTGGACCTTCCAACAGGACAATGATCCCAAGCATACCTCAAATTCCACCAAGTCTTGGTTGCAGAAGAAGTCCTGGAAGATTCTACAGGGCCATCACAGTCACCTGACTTGAACCCCATAGAAAATCTCTAGTGGGATGTGAAGAAGGTGTCGCAGCACGCAAACCCAAGAATATCACTGAACTGGAGGCCTTTGCTCATGAAGAATGGGCTAAGATTCTTCAGGAACGTTGCCAGAAGCTGGTGTCTGTCTATGTGCAGCAGATCATAACAGCATAAGGGTGCTCTACTAAGTAGGAAAGATGCTTGCCATGAAGGGATTGAATTATTTTGAAAGTGCAGAAGTCATTATAAGTTGCATTTTCAGATGAATTGGGGGAAACCACTTGAAGCATTCTTAGTGTTGAACTATTTCAATTGCTTTTGTTTGATTTGTTCATTGCAAACAGCTGAAAGTCTGTACATTTTGACAATAAACCTGATTTGCAATGGGAATTGAATAATTTTGATTTTAGATCTTTAGGTCTTTAGATCTGGGCTTCAGTAAATAAGTATCCATTGTCGTATTCAGTGCTTTCTGGCACTTCTTGTCTCAATATATATATATTACTGCCTGTTCTGATGGCCTGATTAAGATTAAGATCTTGAAGCAATTTAACCAAACAATATTAAAATACCATGCTAATTTTGCAGCAATAAATTTCAATATTTATAATTTTATTACAATTCTGACAACAACCAAGGACCAAGAAGTCATGAAAAAATAAAGCTTCCTATCACATAAAATTCAAGCCTCTGTTTATTGTAATTAAATTGAATCATGTGGTGAATTTGCAAACAGAATTTTATGTCCACCATGCAATCAGGCTAAAAGGCTTTTCTCTGATCTCTGCTGCAAGATAGTTTTTAATTGTGCGTGTAAACTTAACTGCTGTGGCTAATGGTGTGATGTGGGGTTGTTGAGAGGTGTGTGTGTGTGTGTGTGTGTGTGTGTGTGTGTGTGTGTGTGTGTGTGTGTGTGTGTGTTCAGCCATCCACTGCTTAACACAGTGTAGATTTTGTTCTTGTCCTGATGGAGTTGGCTAAATATTTTGAAGGGGGAATCCCCTTTAGGTAGTGAACACAGTGCTGTAATAATGTACTCACATGATTTTTCCCACTGCGGTTGGCCTCTTCACGCTCGGCCAGGGCTCTCAGGAAGTTGTCTTTGAGTTCTTTTCCTGTACTTGCCAGGGTCCTGGAAAAGTCAACAATGAAAACATTTGAAATGTTCCTTTAAAAGGGTCTTTAATGCCTAAAATGTTCTCTTGACAGTTTTCTTTAATTAAGCCCCCCATCCCCCAGATTATATTATATATATATATATATAAAGTTCTAAATCTATTCACCTGTTTCTGAGGTAACCAAAGCTGCCCAAATAGTAAACTTACTAGTTGCTTTAAAAAAAAAAAATCAATAAGACACACAACAAATTAAAGGAAAGAAGTAGACGGTGGTGCTGAAATGAAAATTCACATAGATGAATTGCCTGAACCTACAGCATGAAGTCTAATTTTTTAAAAAATATATTAAGCCCCTAAGTACTTCAACATGGAACGGAAAAAATAAATGCAGCCAAACTGCGTTAAATCACAATCAAGTTACACACAAAACAAAGAGTGATTTATGAATTGCAAAATGTGCACAGTCCCAGCAAGTGATTTCAGTCCAATAACAGGATTTTAGAGGTAATTAATCACAGTGGGAAATGCTATTGCATGAATTTTCTCTCTCTGTTCACCTGTTCACCTCTATCTCACTGTGAAAATTGCTTTTTCAGCATGATTGGATTCCCAGCCATGGAAGCATAGTTTTGGCATGCTGCAGGATCTGTGGCACCTGACAAAACACTGGCAATCATCTTGCACCTTTCACAGTGTAGTACCAGCAATAGCGCCTTGTCATTCCCCAACCTTCACTTTGTTCAACTTTCATAGCGTCTGCATTATATCTGCAGAATCATCTGCTTGCCAGTAAACAGGTATTTGAGAACTTGCTCTGGTTTACGCACTGTTCTGTGAGGTGCACGGAGAGGTGAAAAGTGAAAAGGGTAGCCTGGGTGCCGTGTGACCGATCCTTACCTGCTTAACATATACAGTACAGATTATATAACGTTGCATTTTCTGTTTACTGCTTGGCACTGCTCAACTGACCTAGGTCATCTCTCTCTCTCTCTTTTTTTTTTAGTTTTACAGCAACTTTTCTTTACCTTATTAACATTTTCTGAAAAATAATTCAGATTTATTTCAAATGTTCATTACAAACATTAGCCAAGCACATAAAGTCCATCCATCCATCCATTTTCTATACCGCTTAATCCTTTACAGGGTCACAGGGAAACCTAGAGCCTATCCCAGGGAGCATCGGGCACAAGGCGGGGTAGACCCTGGACATTCTTCTAAGGAGCTCAGTTATGATGTGGGATGACAATCACCTCCCCAAACCCAAACGCAGTGATATGCGGTTTATAGGTAGGGCAGGTCACATTAAAAGGTCTGTTTTTGAGATATAAAGACATAATGGGTTTGATCTATGCAAATAGGCGTGAAGTCAAAAGTCATGCACCTGCACAGGTCAGAAGATTTAATACTCCCAAGGGGCCTCTAAAGCCTCTTACCTTTAAGTCATCATCAATTCTTGCTCAACTCAGGTCACAGACGGACAGGTAGGAGACCTTTTGCAAACAGGCCTCACCACTCAGAAAAGATTTAGCAGACCATGATGCGATTGGAGCCTCTTCTGTTTATTCTGGATGATGAAACGAAAGTGTGTGTGTGTGTGTGTGTGTGTGTGTGTGTGTGTGTGTGTGTGTGTGTGTGTGTGTGCGCGTGTCGGGGGCAGCTCTAAGTAAATGGAACACACACACGCCATTTGTTTTGCTCATCCCACTTGGCTGCCTGTACTACCTAACCTGCAATTGGATGTCAAGTACTGAAAAATTAGCAAGACCAAGCAACTTTGCTAGACAGAAACACTAAAGTAAGGCTCAGAATGACTGACTAACTGATCAGTCGTTGAATATATTTATATAATTGTATTTTTAGAATATATTTTTGTTGTAAATATTTCACATGTTAATAATGTCTATGTTGAGGTACTGTATGTAAATGATCATAATCATTATTGATTAAGGAATAAAACCCTGGGGATGTACTGTTACAGGAAAATAATCACTGATGGGAACAGCTGACACAAAGTGCAGTTACATTTATCACACTGACGTTGATTCTTTTCCTATAACACCATATCCCAGAATGTTTCATCTTATACTACAGCAATCTGGCAACAATTATGATTTTTTAAAATAAACAATACATTGTAGTTTTTATTCATGTATATTTACATTTAATAGACCATCAGCATAAGTTCCTGTTATCATCTACCGTACATCATCAGCTATAAACAGTAGTTCCATCACCAGCCTCTCTTTTTTCTCTTTCTTCAATTTAATTAGACAAAAATATGCAGATCGTCATGTTACAGCCTTTCCTCCGTTACAAACCACTGACACTGGAGACGCTTCCCATAAATGCTAAACATCTCCTCACAGAAAATTACACAGGTTTTTTATTTATTTATTTTTTTTAAAAACACGTCTGCCATGCAAGTTCCTGTGTAAGTTGTTACCACAGCAGGTGACAGCATTCATATAAACCTTTCAGCTGGTACTACTGTCTGAATCATGCTGTTATAGAAAATTAACCAATGCCTCCTGACCAATTCAACATTCAGCAGCACGGTGGTACAATAACAAATAATATTCTTGTATTTTATATCATATACCTATATGTATATTTGGTCTCCATCATGAGTTTCTTGAGCCCATTTCACATACTACATATCAGGAGGCAAAAACTCAATGAACTGAAGATGTCACAAATAACAAATCCTGGCTAACTCTTAACAAACTGCAAAAGTTGTACAATTCAGTTCAGCAATTCAATTCATTTCAGCAATTCAGCTCAGTTTTCTTTGTATAAAGGAAAAATTCCTTTATATGGAATAGGTACAAAACCTTCAATAGAACCAGTCTCTTTCTCCTAAAAGGTAACCCCATCCTCTTCTGGCCAGTGCAGTGCTTGAACACTCACAATGTCATGTTTAGACACTTACAATGGCTTATCATGCTTTAACTATATAACAGACTCAGCCAAGCGAGCATGGCAAACTTCTTACACAATATACAGCAAGAAGATCTCTGTGTTGATAGCAAACCTGCATACAAAAGGCCTAGAGCAGTGACCATTATGTCTCTCTGCTGATCATGCGTGTTCTTTTTAACAGTTTTTAGAAAAACAGTATCATTTGAAAATAAGTTGATAGTGATCATCGTCAGAATAAGCTTGGTCTTGAAATAATATCTCCAAATGATGCCCATTATTTTTAAATCACTACCAGCAGTTCTATTGAAGCACCGCCCTTATAATAACTTTTCAAAGCAATTTCTGTATTTTAATCTATGTTTTCTGTGACAACTAAGCTTGTATTTTGGCACAATAAAAAGCTGATATTTTCTATTTGCTCGATGAATATGTTTATCTATCTCATGTAATAAAGTGCCGCACATCCTTAAGAATTCCATCAGACTGGTATTGCATGGACACGGCCCTAATAATGCCCAATTATAGAGGGCTATACAGAGTTTCCGTGTGATTGAATAGTTGATTAATTTTGAAAATATGTACATTTGGACACCCCTAATGCAGG
The DNA here is from genome assembly GCF_001660625.3 of Ictalurus punctatus. NCBI lineage: Eukaryota > Metazoa > Chordata > Actinopteri > Siluriformes > Ictaluridae > Ictalurus > Ictalurus punctatus. The sequence continues at coordinate 13,402,716 of NC_030437.2, read as the reverse complement.
TGTGCAAGACACTTCCAGGCTAAAACTACGTTCAACAACAGAACACTGGAACAATTTACACAAAAAGAGCAAAAACTCTCTAGTTCTCAAAGCCACAAGACATATTATTAGCTAGATAATATCAGAAAATTGGCAAAAGATTTTGGGTCTGGATCCACCAATTAGAGAGCTGTAAGCAAAACAAAATGACAAGAAGAAGATGCATTAGCTGGTGAAGTTATTTTTGTGGTCACAGAATATGCCAACATGACATATCAACAGTGATAGCTCTGTTGAATTAGTTACATCACATGCTTAAATCACAAAATAAAGAACAAGCACATGAGCAGCCAAGGCTCATTGATGCATGTGGGGAGCGAAGGCTAGCCCGTCTGGTACAATTCCATAGAAGTGCTACTATAGCACAAATTGCTGAAAAGGTTAATGTTGGCTATGATAGAAAGGTGTCAGACCACACAGTGCATTGCAACTCAGAACACCCATGCTGACCCCTGTCCATCACTGCCTACAATGGACACGTGAGTATCAGAACTGGACCACAGAGCAATGGAAGAAGGTGGCCTGGTCTGTTAAATCATGTTTTCTTTTACATCATGTGGCTGGCCAGGTGCGTGTGGGCAATGGAACATGACAAAGAGTTCAAGGTGTTGACTTGGCCTCCACATTCCCTGGATCTCTATCTGATCCGTGCATCTGTGGGATGTTCTGGACAAATAAGTCAGATCCATGGAGGAACTACCTCGCAATTTGCAGGACTTAAGGATCTGCTGCTAAGGTCTTGGTGCCAGATACCACAGCACACCTTCAGAGGTCTTGTGGAGTCCATGCCTCGACAAGTCAGAGCTATTTTGGTGGCATAAGAGAGGACCCGCACAATATTAGGCAGGTGGTTTAATGTTATGGCTGATCGGTGTATATGCAATCTCAATTGCATAGTATAAATTAAATGGGAAAAGCTACTGCGTACCACAATTAGCATGAGTTGTTATAATATTTCCTAAAAGCTATATAAGCACTACAGAAGTCACTGTAAGACTTATGGGCTGAGTTTGTATCTTACTCTTACTTGTGATGAAACTAAATAATCTCACATTTGTGCAGTCTTTGGTTTCCTGGGCAAGTGTCAAACAGATGTGCCTTAATTACAATTTTACATAGCAAATTGGAAAGTACACATTTATTAACTTGCCAGATGCCGCAAACGTATTCAGCGGGTGGGAGGGAAGCTTCTGAGAAAACATTATTTCCGTCCAACAACATCGACCACACTGCTCCTCATATCCGGCATACCTTTAAAGCTTGTTACTTTCTGGCAGCTATGTGTGGTGAAGATGGAGACCAAGATAACTGTTTGCTCTTCTGTGTTTGATTATGATTCCATCCACCAACATGGACAGTTTTGTATGAGAACTTTAGAGTACTGAGTAAGGAAACTGCAAAGTATGGGATTTTACTGAATAATAAAAATATAGGCAAACATATGTATTTTTTTTTAAATAGCTTTTATAGGGAGAATGGAAGGACTCCTAGGAGTACAGGTTTGGGGGAAATGGTTTCTCTTGGACTCAACTACATGGTCATGTGGTCTCAGAACATCTGAATCCGTCACTATTTTTATAGGGCTATGATAAATGGTCCTTAGAGGACAAGCCTAAGTGGCCTTGAAATATGGTGTTGTTGCACACCATGGGCCTTGTTATTTACATCCAATTTGAGGGTGTGTTGGATATAAGACATGCCACTGCATGATGTCAAAAAGACTGAGGTTATAAGGTGTGTATGTGTGAGTCTTGGGTATCTGTCATTGTTTAAAAAATGTGCAAGAATCACACCATTTAAATATGTCCAATTAGGTTTTAAACATTTTATTTTAATTTGATCCCTGGATGATCTTTTAGCTATGCCCCTTGAATGCTTGACCTCGTGCACATAGTCACTTTTCAAAATATGGATACATAAAGGAAGTAATTAATCACAGATAAGTGTAATAAAATAAATTCTTTCACGTAATAGATTTCAGATGCTCTTTCATGCTTTATATACAACTCTCTTGTGTAATTATCACAATAATAAAGGGAACATAAAAATCTACATTATTGGTGCACTGAATAGTCCAAAAAAGGTAAATGGCATGAAGAAAGAAACCATAAGGTCTCACACGACAAATGTCACTGTAATTCTGAATGAATAGATGCTTTTCATTCCTGCAAAGTGAAAGGTTCCAGCTGTAAACCAACTCCAATAGTGTGTGTTACACTTTAATATCAGTATCCAACCCCTGTCATGAAATATATTGGTCCTGTCAAAAGTGCTTAGCTCAAACAGTTGGTGTTCCAGATGTTTTGAATTCCAAAATTGTTGTGAGGAAAACGCGTTGTTTTCGCACACAAGAGTGAGATGTCTCAGATGTACAATTTTTTTTAAAATAATGTAACTTTTTTGCAACAGTCATGCACAAAACATTCTGGACAGATGTTGGCCACATTTTTATTTTCAAAATAAAAGTATATATCATTTATTAATGTGCTAATGGCTGTGTAGAACTGGACTCACTGGCTGTGAGTAGAACTGGAGTCATCATCTTGTTTTTAGATGAATGAAACTGCCAACCCATAAACACACACAAGTACGTATTTACAGAGATGTCTGAATATTCTCATATTGCAGGAACACAATCTAAACATACAGTATATAAAACAGCTAAACTCTTACAGCTATCCAACATCAGGCTTAGAGAAAAAGGTTTAAACTTTATACATTGGAACTTGGACAGTCTCAGAGAGAAAACATCGGTGCAAAATGAGCAGTGAGGACTTGTTCAACCTAAATCTATGACCCCTTTTAAACAATCATTGTATTGATACTACTGTATATGGAAGAAAAATGGCCTTTTGGGACAAACCTGAGATTTATTTTCCATCTCCAATTAACATTGTGTCTTGTTAGTCTGATGCATACTCATTTGTTTGTGTTTTTGCATGTTTGAGCCACGTCTCCTTGGTTTCCTGTGTTTCCTGTTCTCCTGGTATTCCTAGTTTTTGAGTTTCTAGATCTCTCTAGTTCTTCCCAAGTTTCTCCCCGTTCCTTGTTTTGACCTCTACCAGTTACAATTATACGTGCAGTGACTATATCTGCCTGTGTACTTACAATTCAGAGCTAAATTAAAAGTGTTGCACCTTCACAGAGTTTTGTTGGGTCTGCCAGTAAAATCTAAAATCAATCATAAACTTCTTACTTGATACCCTTACACTGTAGTAATATTGCACAGACTCTCCTCTTTTTTTTTTTTTTTACCCCCATGCATGCTAAAATAAACTTAAATTTGAGGGAAGAATGTAATTTATACCCTCTCTGGCCAATGCTCATAATGGAAGTCTTAGAGGAATCGCGTAGTGGTGAAAGTGCAGGGGCAGCACATATTTGAAGACTGGGAACCCACTTCATCTTCAGCGTGAGTTGCTAGGTCATGGAGGCCGAGGCCCCAATGTAAACACAGGTGCTGAGGAGGTGCGTAAATGGGGTTACCCCCATCCAGTAGCAAGAGAAACACCGAAAAGCACGCTATGAGAACATAAAATAGCCTCCTAAGTAACAGAAACAGATCATCCTTTTCCTTTTCAAAATGAACTACCCTTCATTAAGGCTTATTTGTGAGGATTAAGCTGGCCTTAGCTATTACACAGTGGTAGCAGATGACCAAATGAGCAGATAATGATTTCAGTATACTCACCTACTGATTTACAGTCATACCCCCATTTATCTTGTGTTTGATCATTAAAAAAGTGACAGGATATAACTTTGGGATTTGTGGAACAGGGTTATTTACAGTTTAAAAAAAATATAGCTAGTTTTTATTTCGTTTTGTTTTTTGGTTTTCAATTTGGGTTTTGTTTCAGTTAGTTTTAATGGCCCACAAATAGTTTTGATTTAATTTTTGTCTTTCGAAAATCATTACTTATCATTTTTATTTAGTTTTAATAGCGTTTTAGTTTTTAATACCATGGTAAGATCGTACCAAATTGGGCTCTGTCTTTTCCTACCTATTAATTTAGCCATTAGCGCTCCACTGCTACAAAATTGCTGCTGTGCCAGAGTTCTAATACACGTTACTCTGCCATCTACTGGCCATTTATGATTCGGCAGCATGGATGGATCCAGTCCGTTCAGTCAGACCACCCAACATTTAAAATACAAAAACTTGTTTTATTCTCTGAAATTATATTTAGTTTTCGTTTGTATTGCAAGAGGACGTTATAGTTGCAGTTTAGTTTTATTTGGAACCTCACATTTTATTTATATTTTAGTTAACAAAATAATTTTTTTTTTTACACTGATAGTTTTAGTTTTCATGATAGTTTTTGTTAACGATAATAACCTTGCTCTGGAAGAAATGTGAAGATCAAAATATTTAAAGTGTATATGTCTACATGAAATGAGTATTCAAGGCTGTGTCCCAAACTGCATACTACATGCTAAAGAGTGGAAAACTAAAGATCTCTAAATAGTTGGGATGCAAGAGCTTCACAACAGAAAAGTGTGCCACTTGGAATCCTGTAATCCAGTAATCCTGACAAATCCCGATCCGACAATGTCACAGCCCTCTGGATTCCAAAAGATCAAAACTGGCCATCCTCTCTGAGAGGGAGGGATGGCATTAATCTCTTCTCTGTCAGTCAGAGCAATATTGGCAAATTGTGGTCATCTGTTGACTTGTATTTGGAAGAGGGCAGACAGCGCGAGTGTGCTAGTGTGCAGATAGTGTGAGTGTGTTCCTCTGAGTGTGTTACGCTGCCCTGTGATGCTGCATCAACAGCAGTTTGAAAGGATGTGGAGACTGGCTTTATGTGTCTCAGATGAAGCATGTGCCAGCCTTCGCCCTCCCATCTTGGAAGTTGCCATGCGATAGACGAGAGCTAGCTACTGAGTGGAAATTGCCCCAAAAAAAGGAAGGTTAAATAAATGGGTGTGGATGCATAACGATGAAAGACTTACCCCCACAAAATCCAACCCCACCAGTGCTCATTGTAAATTACTATTATAGGTTTGCCTGGATGACTCTCAACATTTAGAGCCAGGATCATTACCTAGCAGCGAGGTTTCTCTAGTCCTGTCACACCCACCCAACCAAGATACATAATTTTAATGTAACTGTAAAATGTGTTGACAAAGAATGAAATGCTGTTCAACCATCAAAATCTATTGCAGTGTGTAGATACATATAGGGAATATTTTATCACCTAATAAAGAAAAAGTTGCCAAAACAGTATTTGCTCTTAGAGAATTTAGCCCTATGCCAAATCTAACTGCTTACTTCTGATTTAGAGGTAACTGTAAAAAAACGCAACAACAACAACAAAAAAACAACTAACCTATCAGGCTATTTGCCAGTGTTGGACATTCACACTGCACAGAGTTAAACTAATTAAAAGGGCCAGTATAACAGCTCACATCTCAGTAAAATGTCACCCACAACCCCCAATACATGTTTTTGGTTTGCTTTCTGCAGTTGGGTCGATCATGTGTTGAATCACTTTCTCAATGCTTGAAATTAGGCCAACACACACCTCAATCAAGTTGTTTTGATGGGCAAGTGTGATTACTGTGTTCTCACCTGCCTAAACAAACCACATAGAGGAGGTTAACACACTGGACTAAACAATGCATATAAGTGCATATAAGTGTCCTTAGAGTATTTTTGTTCCCATAAATAAATAATACATTTCATTATTTAATAAAAAAAAGAGAGCTGCATAAACAAGTACCATTACAGTATGTGTTTATGTATATATATATATATATATATATATATATATATATATATATATATATATATATATATATCGTCTACACTTATATTTTGCTGACTAATTTTATTCTGAATGTTGTTTTATTTTTCTCCTTTGTGAAGCATACTATACAAATTAAAGCCATTATTATTGGCTACAGCATTATTATTAAAATATTAATGTGTGTGCAACTGGCTATGCGTGGTTTTGTGCTCAGTAGACTAATTAAATTAAAACTGAGACTGAATCAATCAAACAGGATTATCAATTATGAAGTTACCATGAGGGCTATCACAGCATTACAGTTTTTCATGTCTTTCAAGCTTGAAATATGGAATTCACAGACTTTACACTGCAAATATAGTGCATGTGAAGACCTTAAAATAAAACGTGATAGAAATAAGGCTCTGTCCTAATATGGACCCTCCACAGAGTATTACAGTCTCTGCTGGGGGTAAACAGCTTGTCAGTGGAGCCAGAGGATCTATGAACTATTTCTGAATGTGTTTACAGCAATATAAACAACGCATTAGCGTGAGGGGATGCTTATGGACAAGACAGATTCATGGGACCCATTCCATCCTGTAATAATCTTTCAAACAATTTATTCAGCAAATGCTTTGGCATATCTAATATGTTCCATTCAGCTGTACGCTGGCAGATGCATCAAAAACACTTTGGCTGGATGACTCCATTTGTTACAATCTGGTCTAACAGTTCATGAAAGTAAAGAGCTGGCAAGAGCCGAGATGTGCAAACAATCTACAAAAAATGTTAATGATTAATACGTAGACGTGATATAAGAGACATTTGTCTTCCTGCTAAAAAAAACTAATTTGGTGGCAGAAAGCACTAGCAGTTTGGTGATGACTGAGGTCTTCACTCTTTTCTCAAATGCATACATGATACATTGCAAAGTATATTTATAGTTACAAATGTATTATTTTGTGTGTTGGGATAAACGATGATGCTCAGATCCTTGCCCCCTCCCCCCCTGCCTCTCCCTCCCCCTCTCTCTCTCTCTCTCTCTCTCTCTCTCTCTCTCTCTCTCTCTCGCTCCTTTCACTCTTGCATGAAAGCACAGGATAAACAGGATTTGGAGAGAGCTGCTTGCTTTGGACAGATGACCACTAGCATGAGAAGGCCAAAGTTCCTCATAAATCCTCCTACCTCAAGCAGATGTTTAAGCTGTATTTTACATTCAACCTTCTTCCACGTGGACCTTTTCCTCTAATGTTATGGCAACTGCAAATGATTTGAGAGTGGCCAAATTAGTGTTCTTCTACAACTTACTATACTGCCAAAGGCAAAATAAATAAATAAATAAAAACCTCCTCCAAAACTAAGAAATCACAAGGCAACCATATTTAAGCACTGTTAAGGACCTGAGAGACTGAAGCCCAGCAAAATAAGCAAAAGTACATGACAAAAGGTGTTTCCTGTAGCACTCCCCTCACTTTGCACTGACCAACATGTTCAATAATGATTTATCTTCGAGCTGTGCTCTAGCTCAAATTTACTATCTGTTTGTACAGCTGAGAGGAGAGGCAGTGTTTAACGCCTGGAATATAATAAAAGAAATTCAATACAGTGCACTGCCCTAAGCACTAACTCTCTGCTATTCTATCACCTACGTCAAACAAATTCGATACTAACCAAATCCTAATTATCATCAAATGCCGCTGTCTCGTCTTCCACCCTGAAATTTGTTACGGCAAATCATTTCAACCATTATTGATGAAATTTCATTAAAATCCCTTAGTTGGAAAATGTTTGACATCCATCATAAAATTGTGGCTTCGCCAGCAATTTGCTAACAAATGACTCACGTGGATTAGCCTACGAGAAGGGATTCCCTGAAGAGGTATTTCAGGGAGTGACAGATGTGTGAAGTTTTTTATTATTATTATTTTTTTTATTTTATGAGAATAAAATTGCGCTCTCAATAGCCAGGCAGATGGCAACTTTAAATAATACAGCGATTTCTAAAAAATCAGCACTTACAGTACTTGGAATATTTTTCCTGAGGGTACTTGGGTGAAAAGAATCTTATGGAAAATATTATTTTGGTCTGTTGAACGTCAAGGGAAATTCCACACAGCATGACAATTTACTTAACTCTCTTTTTTTGGAAATCCTCTGTCACCTCTGATTAAATTGAGCCAAATGTATCAATTACACATGCTGTACTCCCTGTTTTACCCTCATTACTAACTCTTCATGTATGTGTTAGAAAGTAGAAGGTGCCCTGTAAATGAGTCCCACAGCTGTCATACATTTAGACACAAGAGATATTTAATAACATAATCCTTGTTTTTTCCCTGTACGTACTGATTTGCATTTAAAAGCCTGTAACTAAAGTTTTGATGTCTGTTATTAACATAGGCATTAGTTAATCCGTTGTTACATTTTTTCCAAGCGGAATAATTTGTACCTCATTTTAACATAATACATTTATGAGACTTTTTCCTTTTCAAATTAAATGAGTCTAGGATAGAAATCTGACTAAGTTCCACTTCATAAGCAGTCCAGCGAGCAAAGAGAATTATATAATGTCTCAGTCTTCACTTAATTTGTGTCAGATGATTGAATACTTTCAGACAGAAAGTATGAACTTGCCTGTCGATTTTGGTGTGTCTCTTTAATGAATCTTCCATAGTTAATTATGATTGATTCATTTTCAGGCCTATAATAATATACTATTAAAGACCTAAACATGACTCCAGCTATAGCTCACATTCAGGAGCTATATTCCTCCATTACACACAACCATGGGTTATTACATTAATCTGCTTTGCACATGTTGGATTTGTGGGTTTAGCCTCATCAGCTTGTAAGAGCGTCTAATCATACTCTAGCTTGGTGGCCATTTACCACACTGTAACTTAAAAGCACCATGAATCCTAGTCATCTGAATAACTAATTTGACATTGAGAATAAGAAGCACCACATTTTTCTTTGCAGGTTTCTACACTGATTTTAGATCTGATGCATTAATTATACAGGGTGCCCGAAAAGTCAGGAACCAATGGGAATATGTTAAGCAAATTTGATGGTCCATATATGTTGAGCAAAATCCGCAAAAACATGGTACAGCAGCTGAGAAAATTCACAGAGCTTAAGGGTGAACATTTAAAGCATATGTTGTAAATAACAAATACAAATTTAAGTATATGTAGTTTTACTCTCATTGGTTCCTGACTTTTCCTACACCCTATAGAAAAAGAAACAACAAAAAACACTCAAAATTTGTGTTAAAAATGACACCCCCCCCCCTTTTTTTTTGTTAAAGGACACAAAGGTACAATTATATTGGCATAAAGTAAAAGAGATCAAAAAGATGATTTGGGTCTTTGGAACACTCATTGCTAAGCTCTAAACTGAACATTAGGTTTAATGGATTCAAAAATGAAACACAATGCTAAATTGGTTTCATTAGTTTTATGCCCCCAGTTTCTGAATTAGCTCACAGTGCATCACTTTCTTCATGGCTCATTTCCATGAAGATGGAAATAAATTAAAGAAAAAAGCAAAAGAAAGGAACATTGCTATTTATAACTATTTGTGTAATAGTAGTCAAAGCAAAATTCCTTCCTGCTGACCTATGAAATCAACTATGGAACTTAGTGATAGGGAAAAATACAATACAAAGCCATTTTTTATTATATACTTAATTGATTATGAACATGTTTGAGATGCATTTTGTGTGGGAACAGGCTTACAGCAACTTCAGCAGCAGATTACTTAGTAACAGTTACAGTAAATTATAGGATTGCACCATTTTCAGTAATTTGGTGCATCAATACTTTTTCAGTAGTATCACATGCAATCACAACGGAAACTTAAAGGTGGTCCTTTTCAATTGGAAGTGTTACATGAGAAATCGTTTAACATAAGAGCTAGAGTTTGCTGCAGATTCCATCATATACATCCACCATTTGTAAGGGGGGGGGGGTCGAACTACAAAACAGATGATGACAGTACTGTCTTTTGTCTTTGCCGTGCAGATATATAATGTAAAAAACACTTCCACCTCTGTTCTGGGACACTGGAGGCCGGGTTATGAGTCATCACACATCATAGGCCTTGGAGTGTAATGTAAAGGATAAAGATGAATACGTTGCCTACCTCTGCGTGGTCACTAACCACTGTAACAGTTCCTAATAAAAACGCTCTACTAAGAAGTCCAGAGTGGGTGGGTGGAAAAAGCGGTGCACCGCTCCGCCAACTTGGACCCCTCATCACAAAATGCTGCTTACATGACAAATGGCACGCAGGGAGGAAATGGTTAAAAGCAGAACAAGCAAACAGATGGTTTCATTATGGCCATAACAGAAATTCAGCCTGCCTTCCTTTGAATCCAGTAGAATTCCGGTAGAATTAGTTTGGTGACCATTTTCAGAACGTATTAACTCTGAGTGAGCACTGATTAGGTCCCTTAATGTCTAAGCTGATATGGATTCAATGAAGATTAATCAGTTACAAGAGCAGAGTAAATGAAACCATCTTTAAGTCTTGACCACATAGTTGTTACATGTGGTGGTGAAAATGATCACAAGCGCATAGAGCCAGATGATTGTAGGACAAAGCTAACTGAGGTCTGGTCATCTGGCAATCTGGTTTGTGGTAATTCAGAAGAGCCTGATAAATGAGGTTTTCTTAATTAAAGCCCATTGAACATCACAACTAGTGTCCTTTTAAAGACAAGTGGATTTTAATGATTCATTCACTTGAGTTGTAAGGTAAAGCATACTAGAGCCAGTTTTTTGAGTCATGTGGTAGAGAAGTACAGAATGATAGCAGTACTTGTACCACTGCCAACATTATTAAAAATCCGTCCAAGTCTGACAAGTGCTCTAATTGTAAATGTGCTAAACAAGGCTCAGCACATTTTTATTTCCTTTACCAAATCGTAAACCGTAGATCAGGTTTGCTGACATGCCCTCCCATGTTTTTTATCATACAAAAAAAAGTTGTAGTGCTAGTTTCGTGACAAGAGCTCCATCACACTAAAATGAACTTGTTATCCTTCAGGCCTCTGGTTTGAGCACACATGTGCCGAGCTAATTTCTGCACCGCCAAGTTTCATTCGAAACAGCTCATAGCACGTTCACAGCTATCAACCGCATTCAAGACACATGCGTATACACAATTTTAAAAAGAACATTTGTTCCAGATTGCCTTGATGCATTGCAAATCTATCAAGGAAGCGGCTATTGCCAATTTTTGAGTTCTTTTCAACGCTAACAAGCTGAACGAGAGTGCTGGCATTTAAACCCAGTGAATACAGATATTTGTTCAGCTGATTTAAATACAGTTCCATTCAACAGGAACATTCAGCAATGAAAGGTGGGAAAAGACTATTATCCAAGACACACAATTCATTTTTGCTAAAGCTGTTCCATTGTTCTATCCTGAAAAAAAACATAAATGGTTGTAATTGGTGGCACTTTTACATATTCAACCTTCTCATAAGAAACCAGTTGGGCTCATTAGTAGTGTTATAATGCTGAATAAAATACTTAACTGTTGTTATCTGTTCATTAAAAGCAAATGTTGTCTCATTTCCCCATGACAAGTAGTTGTTTTATAATACAACTATAAAAAATATTCTAAAATAAACAATACATGTTTTTAAATATATTTTATTGGCAATACAAATGTTTATTTATATTGTAATAAACTATGTAAATGGAAAGAAACATACAAAATCAATTTAAATGTTTCACATCATGGCAGGTGCTGTGAAGAGCTGTGACACGAAAGCCATGTGACAGAGACGATATTTCAGTTATTCATATTTTCAGAAACCTTTGAATTTGTGCTAAAAGTGGAGCAGTGCTAAATAATTTTAGCATTGTTCCACTTTAGTAAAAAATGAAAATGCCTCATATTGACCTAACCGTTGATGCCAGGAACCACTGAACACCATGGCATCTTCGTACAGGCCTACTTGTCTATGCCTTCAAAACACAGGGTCCTATTTCAGCCTATGCAGACGAGAGATTAACACTCGGGGTGCGTGTGTACAGTGTACGTTCGCTGCAGAGTTTTACTTGGCCAAGGAAGGATGGCTCCTCCGGCCATTGAGGTAGAAAGACCAGAATTTTGCGGAGGCCTTTTTTTGGAATGAGCAAAACAATGGACAAAGAGCATGACTGTGGTAGCTTGCTGCAGGGAAATAAGTGCCCGCTACGGGCGCATAAGGTCACGGCATCTGCTGACATTTAATGCTGGGCACTAGCCAAACTGCGGGTTTTGGAGCTCATGCCAGTACGTCATATCAGTACACTGTTAAACCACCAGGCCTCTTCTTGGCTCTTTGAGACCTGCGTGACCCTGTACCTTTTTTTTTTTATCCAAGGCTAGCAGTCATAGATTTGTGAAGATACTGTGAATTGTAAACGTGAAGAGTGGGCTCTGAGTTGATATTCTAGTCTAGATACAGTGTGTTAATCTAAACAGTATGCCAATTACTATATGCACAGTGTGTTTTTGACTGTGTGCTCTTAGAGACAAATACGGATAGGTTCCAAATCTAACACTTCAAATCTGCTTTGTGAAAATATCTTTTAATATATTTGATTCATTTGTATTTGTCACAGAAAACCACAGAAAGACAGAGAGAGAAAGAGAGAAATAAAGAGAGACCTGGCAAGGGGAGGCTGAGTTATTCAAACAGTCCCCGGCCTCCAGTCCTCCGTTTAATCACACAAAAGGAAAACCTTGAGTTTACTGTTGTCCATGATTCAATGCAGTCATAACCAAATGCAGACCCTCTATTCACCCAAACAGCCATCATTCATTCAGGCATCTCTTTCATTCACGTTTTCTTCATTGGGCGGAGGTTTGAGTTTCACACAAGTCCTCTCAAAGCAAAATCCCTTCGTTTGTTCGTCTCACACTTTGCTGGCAAGATACCTCCACAGAAAGCTGTCAAATAGAGCATGTTATATACTAGCCTTTAGCAGGGTAACAAAAGGGCAACATCTGATTAGCATTCACTGCACAATCTCCCTCTTCCCTTAGTATTTTATTACCACAGGTGCAAGGGCATTCATTGATCAGATGCACGCTATGGGCAAAGCTTATCCTAATTGAAAACAGCTCTATTTATACACCTGCAGGCACTAAAGCTCTCCGAGAATGTGAGGGCTTGCAGAAAAGAAAGAGAGAAAGGGGAAGGGAAAGAATGAGGAGAGCTATAGAGAGGAGCAAATCTTGCGCAAAAGACGAGAGAAAAAGCACTCGTGAAAACAGCAGCTCTTGGAATATCCAAATGATGAAAACATCCTGTTAGTGGCTGACTCATAAAACTTGCTTATGCACAGCTTAATTCTGCAGTGTCTGGCAAAATAGATGATACACTGCTCACCATGTCAGATAATATTAAGACTGTATGTTATGCAACATATCGTGTTCATCATGATGCTCGTATAAATGTCACAGCAGAGATGTAAATCATTATTCGGCCCCATTTAGCACTATTGGAACTATTAGCACTTACATAAATACAGAGCTCGTACACAGTGCTACTGCATCACCCTTTTTAAAGGTTCACAGGGCAATCGATAACCACATGTGATAGTCATTCTCAGTGCAGTTCCAAATCTCTCTACAAGATCCTTTCATTAGCCTTAACAGTATAACAATATGGTTTCAGCAGTCCTGTCAGACTCCATACATAAAAGATTAAAAATAGCTAAAGCTCAAAATAGCCTTCTATCAACTGCCATGCTTTTGATGCAAACCTTCCTACTTCAAACCTAAAATATGATTATGTCGGGCTAAAGACAAAGTCATTGTAGCAACAATTATGAGATTTAAGGTGTCTTCAAAGGTCAAATGATTTAAACATAAGATCAAGGTCAGCACTTACACCAAGATAAGCCTAGACTATAAAGGAGCTCTTTGCTTGCTTGTGTTTTGACTTTATTTTCAGCAACTTTTTTTTTTTTTTTTTTTCAATCAGCATTTTGATTTTGATGTATTACTTTACTTAAGCTGAAACCAAGAATGTCTAACCATGTTTTAGTAGGGTCGAATGCCAAAGAGACACGTCTACAGGTGGTTTAGGCAGGGGAGCTGACCGCAAGCAGCCAGAGAAAACACAAATATAGTGCTCCAAAAATGTTTCCTGAAGACCGACCACACCAACTATGCAATCATCGCCGAGTGCGAGTCCAAGTTTACGGCATCCCAAAACTCCCACAAACACACAGAAAGCACTGCTTTTACTCTTATCCCAGTCCAGGCAACATAGTCCTAGAATATCACACGAGACTCATCCGGTGACATTTTTTGGACAAATGCCTTCATATTGCATGACATACAAACTGATGTAAACTCTCTTTAAATTTGTCATTTAATTCCAGCTGATAGCATAATGTTCGGTCATGACCCAACTTTAATCAAACAGAACTATAGAATGCATTTTTTCTGTTTTTATTTTTCTTTTCTACTAGCAGTGGACAGGTTCTTCACCACACTTCCAGTTTAATGTTACTCTCAATATCCAGAATTATACCTAAAATGGGCCTAACATACACACTTTACTGACATTATGTTGCTACACAGATCATTGTCCTTAAAATGTAGAATAAACATGTTACTTATGAACTTACTGGAAAACACAATGGCAAACGTTCACTCTCAAGGTCACACAATGGTGTGAAGATCATCCCTCTCTGCAGTCAACACACATTAACTTACTTCTGCTCGCTCCTTTTGGAGAGCCTGGAGGGCTGAGCAGCTGCTTTCCTGCTCTCGAATTCCTCTCTCTTCCAGACCTCGCCAGTGCCCCTGAGGCCCAGCTCCACCACCTGGCGAGCCAACTTCTCATCCTGAAAGAGCAATAATCAGATCTGGTGAGTTCTGCACAGGCCAGGAGGTGGGGGTGCTTACAACTCAGTGAATTAAGTGATCAAGCCTATCCACTTTAAGTCAACACATTGCAAACAGTTCGCATTACATATAGTTTGGTGACAGTTTGGTGTAATTTGGTGCTAAAATGCCATCCTTAAGATGCACCACAGCCTTCTGGATCAAGGATTTCTGCCACATGTCAGTGAGTCGAGCCAGCATGGATCATGCAATAGCCACATGACTAAGGAAGATTCTTTGGGCCTTCAAACAAAAGGACTGCTTTTATGTGGCCATGGGGAAATGAGTTGGCAAAGCCCGACTGGTTAGGAAACAGCAGCGATGTGGGGAAAAAAGTGGAAACTGTTAATTTGAATCTAAAGACAGCAAAATTGTTTCAAGCATTTTGAGGTGGTACAAAGTCTCCTGTGATCATTTAAATATCTGAAGAAACTATAAACTAGTGAGTCCAACAGGCCATGTGTTTAGTGGAAAGGAAGGTGGCAAGGTCCATCTCTCCTATTTCACAAGCAAATTTGAGATCTGATTTATCATGTGCTGGAGTCAAATATTTACCATCATTATGAGGAACTGATTGGTTTGTAATTAGAATATATGGTGACAATCTGCAGACTCAATGTAAAAATCATGTGATAGCTTTCATACAGTTGAAGTTGGGCGTACATTCATCCTATAATTCAAATGTTTTTAACATGAGAGCTATTTGGCTCTTGAAAAAACAAGTCTCAAGCCACGTTCAACAAATAACACCACTGCATCTAAGATCTGTGTTTTTACCGTGTGTTTGAGAGGAAAGTCAACAGAGATGTAAGTTGCAAAACTTACTGATTGTTACTGTGCTGAGGCTGGAGACCCTGTCCATAAATGTTAAATAAATGTCTCCTCACAGAAAACTTATTATAAGCTGCAGATTGGGAACATCCATCACACAACTCCCTGTATTAGCTTTTACTACAGAAACAATCATATATTTGAACAAGTGCATTAATATAAACCTGTGAGTCGCCTTGCAGCCTGAACTACTGTCTGAGCTGCTGATACAGGAAGTTGTAGAATACCTTCTGACCAATCAAATTCAAGAATTTAACAGCACTGTGGTATAAAGCTTTATAATACAATGACTTACCAAAGGATAATTAACTCAATAAAGGCTAATTCAACATCAATTAAGAGGCTATGTCTTGGAATGACAGCAGTAAAGTCACTGTTGAGAATATGTGAAACCATATAGTTTAGGACACACACATTCCTGTAACCCAAAATGAGCCCTGGCCAATGAAAAATGATCCCTAACATGTGTCTGAAACCGTCCCCTTGGGGTAATCACAGTTAACAAAACACATAATGAGTTCACTATTGCGAACAATTCCTCCACCTAATGTTTGAATTATTTATAAACCTCATCTCCTGAGCACCACATTAACAAATCCCAAGTAAGCAAGCAGTCAGATGGAAAAATGTTATTTGGAAATCTGACTTGGGTCCTTGGGGGCCTAGGCAGAACATTCCCAGGGTTCATACTAGGCAGAAGTACCTGCAACACAAGTTATTTAAAAAGACCCAAAATACAGATGCTTGCTTAGGTTGACTTTTGCTGCTTATTCATTCTGGATGAAGTAGATATGATGACGGAGCAAGGGAAAGTACTAAGTTGTTACCTGATATCATAAATGTAGTGATATTGTTAGATTATGCAATACAGTATGCAAGACTGTAGTGACACAGTGAGCTTAAGTCAAAGAATGATACCATGGGATAACATACCTAGCTTGAAGAATATTAACTTCCTATACATTATATTTTCAACTCTGAATTATGATCCTAGTTATCAGTGATTATAAATGCTTTTGTTTAGGATGAACTGGTGTCATGGGTTAGATTAAACAATTGAAAAATGGTACTCTTAGGGCCGGTAACTATAGATACTTTGTTCTCTTTCCGTGTGAGTGAAAATAACATACAAACTTTAAGGAATTCTTTTGTTGTGCTATTTTGGAAACCAGCACAGATGTAAGTAAATTGAATCCTCTATTTAAATTTATATTCTGATTTCAAATAAAAGAAGTAACAGGACTAAAGTTAGTCTCAGTTTACTATAAAACTAAACCCAGGATGAACTGATTGCATCAGTGCAATCCTGATTATTTTAAAACAAATTTTAAAGTTTGAGTTAATTTTTTTTTTGTGTAATATATTTTATTGTAACTCAGATAACTACAACAAACTGTAATCTAATTTGTGTTATTGTTTGCACACACACAATGATATCATATTATATTATATTTAATTTTTTAATATAATATAATATAATATAATATAATATAATATAATATTATATTATATAGGGCGCACACTTAGTGGTTAGCACGTTCGCCTCACACCTCCAGGGTCGGGGGTTTGATACCCGCTGCACCCCTGTGTACGTGGAGTTTGCATGTTCTCCCTGTGTTGTGGGGGTTTCCTACTCCGGTTTCCTCCCCTAGTCTAAAGACATGCATGGTAGGCTGATTGGTGTGTCCATAGTGTATAAATGGGTGTGTGAATGTGTGTGTGTGAGTGTGCCCTGCGATGGATTGGCACCCTGTCCAGGGTGTACCCTGCCTTATGCCAGATGCTCCCTGGCATAGGCTCCAGGTTCCCCGCAACCCAGTAAGATAAGCAGTATAGAGGATGGATGGATGGATGGATAATATAATATTATATATATATATATATATATATATATATATATATATATATATATACACTACCATATTTATGTTTAGCAACACCTGAGGACAATAAATTGATCTACCTCTAGCTTATGAGCGAATGTTTATTGCGTGGCTCATACTGAATTTATATTCAGGGCATGTAATAAATTATGCCACAATAAAAGTGTCAATAGGGAACATACTGATGTCGGTTAGAGCCTGCATGTATTTTTATATTATATTTTACATAATCACCATACCCCCCCCCATTCATTTCTGTATCTAGGCCCATATGTGGATATACAGTCTTGTGTAGATATCTATTTGAAAGTGGATACTTGTTATAAACATTATGTCACATATAAGTGATATTCGCATCATTTAATGGAAGCCATACATGACTATATCCATAGTGAAATCCATAGACCATTATATGGCATACATTGGACACCATATATGGTCATATACACATTTCTGCACTTCCTTTTAGGTAAGTGCCAGAATTTAAGGTTTAGCGCTGTCGTGGCGCCCTCTAGTGTCACAACAGGCTAATGACCTGCTCAATTAATAACCAGTGTAGTTCAATTACCTACGAAGAAACTATAATTACTCACCAACACTGAGGACAAAGTACTGAGCTAACAGTTAGCGCTGCATTAATGTTTTCATTTAATTTAATTTACTTGTTTATTTATTTTTAACATTTTTGCTTTTTCTGCTAGCTCGGTTGACAAAAACGCCATATTGGAGGTGTAACTTACAGTGGGAGAAAGAACGTTAACTTGGAACATGAAATTAGTAAACCTGGGAAGAAAATGAAACAAAACTGAAGTGTTTAAAATTACCTCGAGGTAATAAAGATCTGACGGCGTTATCTTTGAGTCTAAATACTCATCGTAAGTAAGAAATTCGTTTACAGCTTCATCTAGATCCGTCTTAGCGTCGTCTTTCTCCATTTTGTTTGCAACCAATAGGTGATTTCCATAGCAACGGGGCCACGTGACCAGATTGGTTCCTTTAAGCACAAGCACAACAAATTTCATTTAATGTAACAATTAATTAACCCATTTAATAATTCAATAACTCAAGTTTTCACTCCATTTTAAATCTATTATATATATATATATATATATATATATATATATATATATATATATATATATATATATAGAAATTTTTATGTGCTTAGTGATTCTGTTGCTAATTTGTTGGTTGGTGTTGGTATTTCGTTATTCCTGTGGGAAGTTAGCAGATGTGTGCCTCTCCGACATCACAGTCAGACATTACTAATGCAGATACAATAGAGTTTCATAGGAGAAAAAAAAAAAACAATGATCTTAAACATAAGTGATAAAAGTCAGGTTTCACATTTAGATCCTAAAAACAGAAGAGCTGCTTTTCACCATATTCCAGCAACATTCAGTGTCATGTTAATAAGCAATCCAAGGTAGAAATAATGGAGACAGACAAAAAAAAAATCTCTCTTTTATTTTGTATACCCTTTCAATAGAATGAGTAACAATGTTGACAATATGGTTGACATTTATGCAGAATATTGGTCTTACTCCTGATGTGGACATCATGTCACATAAATGTTGTAAAGGTTTACAGCCACTTTGGCCATCAACAACAACAAAAAAAGCATATCATCCTACTATATAACATATGGTTGCATGATCGAAAGTTTGTAAGAATTTGTATGAGTCAGTGCATATTCAGGTTACAAATGGTTACGATTAAAACTGGGTTTGTGGTTGTAGCTTTTCTTACCACTTCATTCTTATGACATCCAATGAAGTCACTCTTGCTCATTATAATTCTTATGAATTTTGTGTAAGATCAGGTTACACTTGCTGCCCCTCCTCCAACAGGGTTTAGAAAACAAATGAAAAGCTCAGCAGACATTTCTATGGGTCAGGCTCCTATGTAAGATTGTAGGCCTGTGTTATGTGTATACTGTATGTGGGGAATGTTGAAGGTACTCATATGTTCTTCCTCAGTCGTATACTGAAGATTGTGAATGACTCAACTTTGGTATAAACTTGTGCTGAACTATGCTATAAAACATGTCTGGAAGTAGAAGAAAGT
Organism: Ictalurus punctatus; assembly: GCF_001660625.3. NCBI lineage: Eukaryota > Metazoa > Chordata > Actinopteri > Siluriformes > Ictaluridae > Ictalurus > Ictalurus punctatus. The sequence continues at coordinate 13,383,266 of NC_030437.2, read as the reverse complement.
ATCCAGCAAGCATTATGTCACCTAAGTAAAAGTGTACAGGACTACATGCTTAGAGGAAAAGGTCAAGTCTGTGGTTTCTTTCAAAATATATATAAATAATAACAGTACAACACATGTCCAGAGTCTGTCCTTACCTTGTTTCAGGTCTGGAGTTACTCAAATTAATTTCGGTTTCATTTTTGTAACTTTTTTGCAACAACATCGATTCTTATTTGCTGGATTTTCTGTAAAGCTCATAAAATGAATTGTCTAGCCATTTAGAAGGTTGTTTTTTCTACTTGCCTTTCAGGAGACATTATATTACAACATTATCAACACATTGAGATGGACTAGCATCCCATCCAGGTTGTACATTATTCCCACCTCTTGTCCTGTGTTCCCTGCATATCTGATGTAAATCTGTTCAGAATGAATAAATATTGTACTTTTTTCTTTCTTTCTTTCTTTTTATTTTTTAAAATTTATTTATTTATTTATTTATTTATTTATTTATTTATTTATCTATTTGTTTGTTTGTTTGTTTGTATGTTTCACTAAGATATTGTATAAAGCAATCCAAAATTAATTTTCCAAAAAAATAAGAACAGCTAGAATGTGTTTATTATAAATAGCATCTAGCTCTGCATAACATATGAAGAAACAATTTAGAATTTTGGCATTTACATCTCTGTGTTTTTCCCTACATTCCTGTAGCCCTAACTAGTGATTCAAGAGAGCACAAGACGTTTCTTTTTGCACAATACCAGATATTTCAAAAAGCACTGTAACTCAAAGAAATAATAAGATATACAGTGCATTTACTGCAGTACATTTCGCTCATCTTAGTTTCACCATAATCAGCTCTAGTGTTTAAACACTACAGAAAATGAAGATGAATAAATGAATGAAAGAAATATCAGAAAAACATAAATGTTGGCTCTTTAATCATAGCTGTATGAATTCCTGTGACTACCAGTCAGTATCATTATGGATCAGGTAAGGTCTGGAACTCTAAACAATGGTTAATATCAGTTAAATGATGGTAGGACTGGGTAGCTGTATTTACGAAAACTCATCTCATGTTACTGAGTACACAGCATTCTCAGGATCTTTCTGTTAGTCACTTGTGCCCTCTAGTGGATTTCAGGCTGTTCAGTTTTCCCAGAGATTGAGACAGAAGAGGCATAGATACTGCTTTAAATGTTATTGGTCATATCTCAGTCTCAAGAGAGGAAAAAAATCCTCAGTAGTAGTAAGACAACTGCAGTGTCATTCAAATCACAAAGGTCCCAAAGTTGCTCAGTGGGGTTGCACAGCCTGAGCACTGTACACGGAAAACTCATTGTTATGTTTCTAGACTGTTTGGACACAATATATACCTTGCAATTTGGTGCATTATTATGCTGGACTGATCAAATGATAGCAATAAATTGATGAACTTAGTAACAATACTCTGATGTTTACACTGACCTGCTGTGTTCAAACCAAACAGCAGGACTCCATGGAGCTTGGTCCAGATGTAGTTGGGCCAAATTCTGATCCTTTCTTTAGCCTGATACAGATGGAAACTAGATTTTTTTTCCATCCAGGGAACATTTTTCCACTCCTCAAATCCAGGTTTGCTGATGCTGTGGTCACTGGAGACAATCTGGAAAGTGGAGAATTCTGGACATCAGTGTTGAAACTGGATATGATTTGTCTCATTGTAGCCCATCTCTTTGTTGATGACATGATTCTTTCTGTCATCATGCACAGGATCCGTAGGGAGATGCTAGTACTAGCATGCACAGTACTGAATATCAAAGCAACATTCAAAATCACAAAGTTTGACTTGTTCGACTAATCCCAATCCTTAGTCGAATATGCCACAAATATCTGCCAAATTTGAAATCAATGCTTTCTCAAATGCTGGATACTTTTTTACCAAATGTTTTTTTTATGACAACCCTTATGAGAAAATCATATTATATTCTTATTACTATGATATTGATTTACTCAGGGGACTAGAGTAGTCATTGTAGATGCTTAATCCAGAGACATTTTGTGCATATCTGTAGGAATGTTTTGGATCATTGTCTTGCCTGACAGACCAACAACAATCCAAGTTTTAGCTTCCCAGCAGAGTCAGCATGATGACATTCTACAGTGTCCTAGAACTGGAAAGAACCCATAATGACATGTGTCCAGACAAGTTTCCCATGCCTTTTTGAAAGTAAAAAACCAGATGTGTAACATCATGTCTGTAGTTACACTTCTGGACATGGTTCTTTTCTGCAGAACCCACCTCTGGTCCTTTATTACCACAGGAATGTATGGTCACATAAGACCAAATTTCTAGTCATTTCAAATAGTTTAGAAATTGACACAAATGACAAGCTGTCTAATCATCTGAGACTTCAGCAGCAGCAGTTTGCTAAATTTAAATGGTTAAAATGTCTATCCTTAATCAGAAAGATTCATAATGCTGTTTTAAAACATTTTTTTAAAAAGTTCTACCAAAAATTTTTTTTTTGTTTTGATGTAGAATCATACCACAAATTTTTTTCCCCATCAAAACAGTTTTCCTAGTAGAACCTTATTTTAGATCCTAAGACCCATTAATAACCCAGTAAACCCTTACATAATCAATTTTCCCAAGAAAAGTATGTGTTATCTGTGTAATAGTGCAATACAAGATCCAAAATAACAATCAGATATTTCAAATTTAGGCTAAATTGTCTTGGTACTTGGTGTACTCTTGGTGTATTCTTTAAGGGTTCATTGGATAATTAAGGGCTCTTTGCTTCCTAAATTTTTTTACTTGGAACATTTTCTGATATGGAAACACTGTGCTGGGTTACCTCGGATGCACAACCAAATAAACCTTAAGGGTTAAAAAAAATCTGTAACAGTGTATAGTAAAGTAGTAACAATAACACAATAAAGTTCTCTTCTCCCTAAGACATAAAATGTTTTGGTTAGTGTATGTTAGTGACTCAATTACGCCAACCTGGGATTGTTATTGCCAATTTATTGTATAAAGGTGAAGTGTAGAATTGAAACAATATTTCTTGAATTGTTTCATTGACTACTGCATTCACTCATTATGTTGTTGGTATTGGATAATAGGGGTGCTTTTGCAATGTTAATAAAAAGTATTTTTTATTATTAATGTTATTATGTTAGAAGTTCTAATGTGAGGAGACACTGTGGGTGTCCTGCAACCCCACAGAGTGCATAATATGGACCCTAATCTACCACTGGATATTCACTACACTTTTAGACATGAAAACTAAAATAAAATGGTGCACAGTATACTGAATAGGATGCAGCTTTTGACATAGATAAAAGATTGAGCTGGCTAGTTACTTCACAGAGTTTTGTCTTATGTTTCCCTTCACAATAAATGCATACACAATGAGGGAGTCAAGCTTGAGGGACGGTCAAGGTTTTTGAAAGTGTTATTTCTGTGTTTTTCTGACATAGCTGAAGAAATATATTTTAGTTTTTACATTAAACTTTACTTAGTATATGCATATTGTACTGACTCTTTACTTTCCCTGGGATATAAGGCACCCATAAGACTGCAATTTTTTATAACATACTTGAACATATTCAAATTCTGGTTCTGCTATCATGCACTGTGTATATATATAAGACCAAATTAAACCTTGGACACACAGAAAACAAATCACAACATATTTAAAACCAGTATTAATTCATTTCTGTATATTAAAAGAGGTCAGCAATGTTTAAGGGTTCCAGTGCTACATCTTATCAGTCCATACAGGATTTTGTGGAGTTTTTTTGTGATTGTTGAGGACAAAAATTTTTGATTTTACTGTGGATTTATATAAAAAAAATTGCAATGCAACTTGCTGAGTTTTTTTGTGTGTTGTTTTTGCATAGAACTACTTGAATTGTCAAAAATGATTTGTGCAGTCTTTCACAGTGATGTTTGCTGGTAAATGAGACCTTTTGGCTGTATTCATGTTCTAACATGAATAGAAGAAGACTTTGGCTAAATGCTTGTTGTGATGATGTCACATGATGCATCTTGGCCTAAATCTTCAGAAAATCTGAGGCAATTTAGAAAAAATGGCAAGCTCCTCCGAACATTGCAGAGACTTGATTTTACATTTTTTTGCATTCATTTCTGAAATTGCAAAATCGTGAAATCCTGGAGGGACTGTCTTACCTTTATCTCATTATTACAGGGCTACATTGTCAAAAGTAATGTTGGAAAATCATCTTCATCAATGGCTGTAGGTCTTCAAGTACAACGGTGATCCCAAGCACTGTAGGATGATTGAAGACAAAATGTGGGACTGTTCTTAAGTGGGAATCAATATGGGCAAAAGGTTATCTTGTCTGTAGTAAAACATATGGAGACTTCTGAAAATGCAGTTTCTGGCAAAGTACCTTTCAATCATTTTGCTAGTGCCTGTTTTTAATATATTTTAAACATTACTTAAAGCAATTGTTGCATAAAATTAACAGTGAAAAGAATAGAGGAGGTTAACTAATCTATATAAAATTTTAAATAAAACATCATATGTATTATTTGCAAAAAAGTGCAAGGGTGCCAGTTTTTTTTGGCCACAACTGTATTTTGTGATTATCCTCAATTTTCTGAATAAGGCACATTTTGAATGGTATTGTTTCCTTTGTAAAATATATACATATATTCATCATACGCATTCAATTAATCTACATTTGGACAAAAAAAATTACATATACATTAGCATAAATACAGTTTATAAATAGATTCACAAAAGCCATTATGGAACTTATATACCTGTTCTTGCAGAGGTATTAGCTTTGGAATACCCCCATGTCAAGTTCAGCCTCATAGACATTTAAATTTGGACTTCATAGCCCTTTTCAGTTGAGTCACTTATTGAATGGAATGATAACAGTCAGATGAGAAAATTGCTTCATATACAACTGCTGTCTTGTTTTCAAGTTTTCTCCAAGTGTAAGACAATGCTGGTCTATCCAAACCTAAATTTTGGCCAGTACTTGACAGTTCGTGTTTGTTTCTGTCCCATGTTCATGGTGACTTTAGGGGCCCGAGGTTTTGGCAGAGCCTGAGTCCTTTCCTGTGTTTTGTCTGTTATCGTAAAGCCCTGTTGTAATTTCATGTGCAGGTTCATCCTGGGTAGAAAGTGTGTAGACACATGTTGGGATTTCACTCTGGGACTGGAGCCCATTTTGGCCTTCCCTCTTTTGTTGAGTGCCACAAACCACTCTCTCCCAGTCCGGTGATTCTTGTGTATAACTGATGCGTATGTATTGTAGCTGTTTTCTTGAAACCGCTCTCTGAACTTGCAGTCATCAGTGAACTTCTCCTGCAAAAACAATTAAGAAATCATTTAGTTCAGTGCAATCAGTGAACTCTGAGATGAGTCTTAGAAGAATGCAAGTCTTAAGGCCACTGAGGAACTAGCAGTGAATCATGTGCACAAAGGGTCAAACCTTGGCATCTAACACTGTAATGAAAACAGGCTGAGAATGAAAGTGGGATCATCTGGAGCACATCTGGGACAGTGATGATGTTTCTGTAGTGTAAGGTTACCTGAGCTATTATTTTCCTGTAAATCTCTAATTAGATAACCACATTTTATGCTAACAATTGTTGCAAGCCTCTTTCCATTAACTTCTTACTGATTGGCCATGTAAGAGCATTGCATTATGTTCATATATTATAATTATAATTAGCCTGTAACAATGTCTCAGGCCAAAATAGTAGGTTACACTAATACAAGATCTCATCTCTGAAAAAAAGTTCTGAAAGTCATATTTGAAAAGCAGCAGTAGAATTCAAATGGTGTGAAAGGTTCTTCAGTGGGACCTCAGAACATTACATCTAAATAAAGTCTAAACAATGAACTTGTTTACAGTAGACTGTATATTTTACTTACTGTATCTCTACTCTTTTCCTTCTTTAAAGACTAAGATCTAATAACATCCATGCCCCAAAACACCTAAGATTTGTAATCTCATTGAATTAATATTTTGTTTTTGTCAGCTATAACTAAACCACTAAAAGAAAAAAAAAAAAAAGCCAGTGAAATAAGATAAGAAAAGATGTATCCTTTGAAATGGGCTCCAAAATTTGTAAAAGCTTTTTTGTATTGTATTTGCATTTTAGTTTAGAGACTATCAAAGGCTACCACATCTTTTTAAAAAGTAACTCTACCACCAATAGTAATAATATGCAAGACTCTAAATAAAACAACTGTTAAATTGTTATGCATTAATGCGTTATAAAACTTTGTTCTTTTTTTTTTCTTTTACAGTTTCCCCTTTCACATTACACTTCCCTTGGTGAAGAATGCCATGTGCTCATGATTGTTTAGGCTTTTTTCCTTGTCCTGTCTCCACCTCTGTCTTGTCATTGGTTTGTAGCCCTATGGTGTTTACCGGTTAGTCTGTGATTAGTTTGTCTTTCTACCCTGCTGCTTCTTTGCACTGCAAAGTCTTATTGTGCTTTTGTTCCGTTTAGTCCAGTCTTTGTTTGTCTAGTTCAAGTTCCCTGTTCCATGTGTAATGTTTTTTGGTATGAACATTACTTGTTCACTATCTGTGATAACCCTTGACACCTTGATATCGGTGAAGGTCTTGACCCCTGCACTTTATTCTGACTACGATTCAAGGCTTGCCCAGAATGAATATTACATTGAGCACTTGTGTCCTGTTTCTGCGAACCACATGTTATACAGGACAGAGATATCCAATATCTCAATAATCATCATCTTTATCAGTGAGACAAAGCTAGAACACAATGCATAAACTGTCAGCAATTACCATGCACACACATTATCAGCCGCCACATTAGCAGCTGCTGCAGCCCAAGCGCTTCATGGCTTGATTGAGTTAGCCCCTCATAAAGCAAGCTAATGAAAAGCAGCGAGGAGATTATAACCACCGAGCTGCGCAAACGAGCGTTTGAGGCTTGCACAATTATTGTCTTTTACTTTTATCTATGGCACAGTCCTGGAAATGACTTCCCTATCCAAAGACTTAAAAATAGTAACAAACTCTAAGGGCTTCTGTTGTGCAGGCTAGAAACCTCATTGGTCCATAAAATAACATTATCTACCAGAAAGACAGATGCTCTCTGTATCTTATTTCAGGGAATCTTTACATACACACTGCGCCAGCATTTCCATTTGGGTAAGGTTTCACAAATGTGGCCATAGCATTTTTGTGATCTGAGTATTTTGAAACAGGAGCACATTTTACCATAAAACAATTCTACGAGATGCGAGCTTATGACATATTACACACAGTTTATAGCGATATTACAGCATTCATTCATAGTTCTTTCATCCTGTAACTCTATACACAATTATGACCTACTCATTTTGATAGACTGGAATATGCCCCTTTATTATAGTTACAATTTTTAAAAAATGCCATCTGCCTGAGACCTTAATGTTTTCGTAAGCAGTTATTATTCGCTTTACTTAAGCACTGGCTTTTCCGGTTCTAACAGCTGACTGACCTCATGAGATAATTATCCAGCACACTCAAGGGGAAACACAAATGAGGACTGGAACAGAGAAACTCTGTGGGTTTTTATTTTATTTAATTTTTTACTGCATCCAAATGCAGTAATGCCATATTTACTGCATTTATGACAAGATACACATTTTCTGACAACTCTGGGCTCTCAATATGGTGGAAGCCATGAAAGTTTGGTTTGTGATCTATGTCAAGTATAATCACAGTTTAATTTTAGTCATATGCATTATTTCCTTAGTAATTCATCAACACATCATAGGAACATGTTGATATTCCTGACACGTTTGTCTAATTTTCAGTGTCATTCTGTCTTTACATTTTTTGAATAATGGATGTCAATCATTAGGCTTAGTTATTATTTTAATTATTATGTACACCTCCATATTTCCCTTCTCATGTTGAAAAACATTTTCCCCCCCAAAGTTTTCCCATCTTTTCAAACAGTCTATAAAGATAAAATACGTTTTCTGATTTGTGATGATGCTTTGTATAGAATCTTTTTTTTCTGACTCTATTAACAATATACAAACCACTATATAAAGCCAGTTCTCATAGAGGGAATTTAAAAAGTATGTATTTATACTGTATATACTGTATGTATTTAATAACATACAGACTTTGAGTATGAATTATCTTCATATATACTAATAGTCAGGAGTTTGGATTTTCTATTCCTAAAAATACAGCTGGTGGGAAACTATACTGTGTGCCCAAGGATAGTCATTCCCCACTATAAAGCTTGAGTAACCCCAATCACTGGAAAAATAAAACTTGTTCTGGTTTACTGAAGAGCGCAGCATAGCAGAAAATGATGCCAATTACAGATTGACCAGCCATAACTTCCTGGAGGCATGTAGATTGCTGTGGGTTGCCATAGTGCTCTGGATGTAACTACAGTGTTTCCCTGTGAATCTTATTCCTCACGGCAAGACAAGTTAGTTAATAATATCACTTGCTTTAAACAGCTATAAAAAGTCGTTCCGTCACCAATCTGTCTTTTTTCTCTCTCTTATAATTAATAAGACAGAATAAATGTATTATTTACAGAGAAACCAGAAAGACTCTCCCAATGGTGGAAATTTTACTGACTGTTACAAAGTGCTGACACTGGAGACTCCTTCTATAATTGTTAAATAAATGTGTCCTTGCAGAAAATTTCACCATATCAATGATTAGAGGTCTTCTTTGTTAAATAACAACATATTTGTGAATCTGTTTATTATTAGACTATGTATTAGACTGTTTATTATTAGACTATGTTTTAGAACGAACATGTTAATAGAAAACTGTGATTTGAATTACAGTCGGAATGACTGTCAGAACCATTGTAATAGAAAATTTATCGACCCCTGACCAATCAGTGCTATGGTCCAAATATAACTGCTTATTCCAATAAGTGTAGATTTATATAAAAACTGCACATAAAGACCCAAGAAAAGCAATAGAGTTTTTTGTTGAAATAAGGTTGTTATGATACATTCTGAGCAGACCTTGTAGCTCAGTGCACGTCTGCTATGTGAGTGTTCTGTAATTGTGATGCTTATAGCTTGCCGAACGATGGTTACTATGTCCTAACACCATTTTTAATGTCAGTCAGCTTTGAAAATGCCATAACACAACCAATCATGCTTCAACAAAAATCTATTGCACTGGCCCAGGTGTAATATCAACTTCTTCATCTTCAAAATCAACTCTGACCAAAGCCCAAAGCTGACTTTATGACACCTAATGCCATTTGGAATACCTTTCATAAATAGTTATCTATATATATATAGTTATCTATAGTTATACCTTATCTTAGTTATCACAAAAGGTTTACATAGGCGTCATGTAACCCTATAAACACCACCCTTAAGTACAGTGTTATAGCATTTTTAGTTCAAAACAAACAACCTTAAACAAAATGGGGATAAATTGAATCCAAACCAGCAGATGTGTTTAGTTGAAAGTGCAGCACTTACAAGGTTCATTCTTTTCCCTTGAAGTACCATGGTGTCTACCGTCTCTCAGCATAATCATCATTAGTGTAGTGTTACTGCGCTGAGTTATTGTAGATAGAGTCCTCTTGTTAGATTTTATCTTTGAATGTTCGTTTAAACTCCATTTTAAGGCACCTTTCCCATATGTCATATGTCACTTAGGTAAGGAATAACACATGAAAGGGGTGTGCTGCTATAGGAAAATAATACATGATGCACTGATTTGATTTGGCCCAACTTGAAGTGGATTTACTGTTACCAACCTTAAGTGGAATATTTTTCCAATAACAGTCTTTTATTCCCCTTGCACCACAGTGGATTTACAATGATTACAATTTTCACTTCATTATTCAATGACATCTCATACTTTTTAACCATTTATAGTTACATTTGACGTTATGTAATGTCCATGAGACAAGTTAGTCCCTACTATCACTTATACTTTAGCATCTATAAAAGGCAACATCGTTCCCTCACCAGTCTCACTGTTTTCTCTACTCTTGAAGTTAATAAGACAAAAAAAACCCAAAAAAAACACAGCTTGTCATGTTACCAAGAAAAGAGATAGTCCGCCCTCCTGAAGACTTTCCCATTGTGGAAAACTTACTGACTATTACAAAGACATCCGAGACGCATGTTAAGTAAACATCTCCTAACAGAAAACATATCAACCATTATAAATAGATAGATAGGTAGATAGATAGATAGATAGATAGATAGATAGATAGATAGATAGTAGACAGACATTTATCTTTGTTAAATAACAATACTTTTTTAAAAATCTGCTTATTTTTATTCTTTGATTATGTGAAGCATAAACCATACAAGTCCCTGTGAATGAATTATTACTATAGAAACTTATTCTATAGAAACATATTAGAAGAAGCACATTAATATAAACCTATGATTTATGTTACAACTGAAACTACTGTCAGTGCTGTGCTGTATTGAAAATAAATCTACACCTTCAGATTCGAGAATTCAACAGCACTGAGATATAAAATTCAGTAAATGCATAAATACATTGGTTGAAAGTAGCTTGTTGTACTTTCTGGCTAGAGCATGGTACTTCTCCCTCTACTTCACTCCCTGTCCCCTTTGCCCATTGTTTGCTTTATAAATCCAGGCAACCCTTTAACCTTTGAAAAGATTACATTTGTAATGGTTTGGGGAGAGGTCACGCAGCGTGATATACATCTGTCTTCCCTCCGCCATTATCTCAGCAATAAACTGCCCCTGTGAAAACATCTAAATATTAAATATGACAGACAGTGCAACGACATCAGACGCTGTGACACCCGATACCCGTGTTGGCTGCGCCAGCGTGTATGTGGACAGCAGTGCTCTGGGGTTTAAGAGCTGAGCTGACAGTACTATTAAATAAACCCCTGCAACTGTAGCTGGCCTGAGGAAAATCAAACCTAATTCAACACTGATGGAGCCACTGCAGCTGCTCTAATTGCTGATGATTTCTGGAGCAGCTTAAAGGATCATCTTCAGATTTATGTGTAGGCTTTTTCCGTCTTGCATTCCCCCTTGACCCACTCCATCTACTTTCAGCAGTCTTACAAAGTTCCATTAATACTCAGAGTTGTGTAAGAGAGTACCTTTTAGGCACATCAGTGCTAAAAAAAAAAAAAAAAAAAAAGATCAAAAGAATGGGAAATACTGTATTTTAGCATAAATAAAATTTTTTTTTAAAAGCTCAGACATTGATGAGGAGTGTAATTTAAATGGATTAGGGATTATATGTGATACCATTTGTTACAATGTTCTCTAATACTAGTTGGTACCCAATCAGAGGAGAGTAAACTCCCTCTCAATAGCACATCAGGAAGCACAACAGCAAAACCAAAAACACATCAACATTAAACCCAAATGGATATGTTATATCCTTACTAAACATGACACGATCATGGCTACATGGCTACAGGGCATGTCAGTCTGAAGAGATGGAGGATGTTTACAGTAAGAGAAAACGTGAGCCTAAATTAATCTACAGAGGCTTTTATTTATTTTTTTTTTACCAAGGGCATTCACATGATGTCATTTTTTTTGCTGTCAGCATTGGATGGCATTAATATCAATATGCGAACACTGAAAGCAAGGAAACCATGTTATTCATTACTCCTCATGCTAATAACATATGTCACCTTGCATTAAATCTAGGTTAACTAGATACCAGATTGAAAAAGTGCATCTTTTTTCCTCGTGATAGTCAAAATGCTGTGTCCAATCCGCAACAAGCATGTGGCCTTCAATAAGGACCTATGTTTTCCATTTTGATTTAATGTTGATGTGTTCTTTTTCTGGTGGAGTTTTCTGATTTGCTGTTTGGTTTTGTTAAGTGTTGATTTGCACTTACAGGGCCAACCTATACAATGACTAGGATCTGGTTTAGGACACATCCACTCTAGCCTGATGAGCCATTTACATTACTGCTATTTATGTGATGAGATGTAACTTATTCATTGCAGAATGATAAAACAAACCATGTAGTGTACACAAACTAGTGTACTTTGAAACACAAGTTCCCCGTGTTAGATTGCTAGTTAGTTCTAGGTTTTCTAGTGTAGGATATATTGAGCGTAGTATTAGTATGTGAAACTGTGAACTCTAAATCAGTCCAAAAGATGAAATCAATTCGCACATTTATTTTACCAACTTACATTATCAATTTATAGTTTGGTATCTTTGCATAAGATCTCTGAAGTGTCACAGATTCTGCCATCTTGATGCTCTTCATCTTCTCTCTCTCTCTTTTTCTCTCTCTCTTTTTGCACCTGTGTGTCTCTGTTTGCTCACCATATTGATTCCCCCCAACTCGATTATCAAGCATCCCAGACTCTTTCCTAATCTGCCTTTCCCATTAACGCATGCTAATGAGCTCTGACTTTTATCAGCTGGACTCAGGCTCAAACAGATACTTGTCAGCAGTTGACATGGAGCGGCTGTGCGCTCAGCGAATCTTTATCATTCATGAACCTCTCAGATTTGCAGAAACTCACAAAGCTGACATTCGTCCTGATGTGAGGTGAGATGGAAAACGTCATCCCAGAGGGTGCTGCTGATACTAATTTAACATCATGTGTGTGCGTGCGTGCGTGCATGTGTGTGTGTGTGTGTGTGTGTGTGTGTGTGTGTGTGTGTGTGTGTGTGTGTGTGTGTGTGTGTGTGTGTAAAAGCTCCATTTAACTTGCTCATTCCATCTGTGAGCCATGAATTTTGGGAATCTACAGTATATGGAGACTATTCATTTGAACTGCAGAGGATTTTCCAAATCTCATACACAAAATAAAGATTTCATGTAAATGTAAAATGTCAAGTCTACAACAAGGTTAATCAATTAGTGAGAAGTGCAGGAATGATGGCCATCGTGTTTGCAAGAATGTGACCTGCTGAAAGTAACAGCAATCCAACATTATTAGAAAAACTAAAAAAAGACATTGAAATTTAGTGTGACTACAGATATAATTAATTATACGGTCAGTAATTATTTAATGCCTGCCAAAATACTATTTATTTAACCCACAAGAATAGAATGAGCAGTTAAACCCATAACATTACTTAAAGGTATAAGGATTTTAAGCTGAATTGAACCTGGCACTGGTTAAACTTCTTGTGAATGCCAGAAATGCACACTTTATTTTGTTTATTTTACATTTTCAATATGCATTAATGCTCAAAGTAATCTAGCCTCTAAAACCTACTTGCAGCATTCATATTTTAATGCCCACTATTCAATTATTTACAATGTAATCAATTATTACCAATTTCTCATTAATTAATCTTATTTAATCAGAGAAAGTGTTCTTGATGCTGGTTGGCTCAATTTTTTCCCTTTTCCTCCAACAGTATTGCAAAACGAGTTTAGGTTATTGAAAAATGCAATATATGTTGATAGAAAATAATCATTCATACAATTTTGTTTTTGTAATTTAATTTACACACATTACACACGTTTTTTTTTTTTACTTTGTACTTATAAATATTAACAAAATAGCATGCATTCAACAATTTAAAACAAACAAACATCTGCACAATCACAAACCTTCTTTCTTCTAACACTCTGAGCTGAATTATTGTCAGAGAGTTTTGTTTCTGTTTCATCTTTTGTTCCAATAAAGCTCTGCTCTGTCTAAATGCTCGTGTGCAGATTATACAGCCCCAATTTAAAAAAGTTGGGGTAAAATGTAAATAAAAACAGAATGAAATGGTTTGCAAATCTTATAAACCCATATGTTATTCACAATAGAACATATAAAACATATCAAATGTTTAAACTGAGGAAATGTACCATTTTAAGAAAAAAATTAGGTAGTTTTGAATTTGCAAAGCAGTTGGGACGGGGCAACAAAAGGCTGGAAAAATGTTACTTCCCAAACAATGGCAACATCTTTTATAATAACACCTGGTGCAGTTTGCTGGAGAATATTTTTCCTCCAGCCATTACATCCAGAACTTGATTTATTTTTATGTAACACTTACGCATATATCTTTAATATGGTATCCAAATACATTTCAAAAATCAATTTCATTTTGTAAACACATTTTTACTTAGACTTATGAAGATGTATAAAGTCGAAACACATTATGTGTAAAAGCGAAGTGGACATGTATGCATTTGTGGCATGGACGTATATTAAATAACAAACTCAAACATGTCTGAATACTTATTTCCCATCAGTGTATATAAAAAGAATTATGAGTAGTTGTGTTATTATTAACAGTTCAGTGGAATAAACAGCAATGCCATCTTTTTTGAGTTTTTTTTGAATGTGTATTTGAGGGTAAAATCAGAATTTCCTAAATAAAACTAAAATAGACCAAAATGGAAAACAAAAATAACTTCAGCCTTACATTCATCACTATCATAATTGCTTACATTTCCTATTATTCTATTATATTATCTATTATATATTTCCCAATACTCTATATTATAATGTTATGGAATAATATGATGTAAGGGGAAAACTGCATAATAAACCTGATGTTAAGGGATTACAACAGAAAGAACAGAATGGAAAAAAATATAACACAATCCCCTCTGTGTTTGATGCTATAGTTTTATGAGTTGATGTGAGAGTGTAACATGTAAGTACTGACTCACAGTAGCATGAAGCCATCCTCTCTTATTCATGGCTAGAAATCGGTTGCTGAAAACTCCTCGGATTCCTATAACTCCTTGTGATATGGAAAACAGTTCCAGTAGACCTGCAGACCATCACAAATACATTTTATATGAGTGATGCGTGATAAGTGATCTGAGAAAGAGAGACTTATAGTAGCATGGTACTGGATATAACCTTAACCAATGAATATACAGATGGTCATTTACTATATACTAAAGCAATGGTGCAGTCCCATATGAAAAATCTATTACCTTGTTATTTCTGAAGACGGTAGAAGCCCTTCAAATGTACATCCCACATGGAAAATGAATCTGTTCATCATAAAAGTGAGTAACTTTATCTGACTCTTTTGGTTCGGTAGGGCCAGATTGTCTGGTTTTATCAGGAGATGACAAATTCAACATTTCAGAAGATCCTTAATCCTTCAGGTTTAGTTCTATCACTCAGTTCATTTGACTTTGCCTTTTACCCTGCTTTATATTCCATTTACCTTTGATCCAGCACATCCGAACAGGCTTAATACAACGGCATGTGCCTTGAACACAGAACCATTAACAGCAATTCAGTGCACGGCATTCTGGTTCTCGACCAAGTAACATTCTCATGTGAGTCACTGCAGCTGTTCGCATAGAGCATTTCCCAATAAATATACAGACACATGTAATGCCACATGAACAGTAGCACACTTTGGAATGGCCTAATAAGTTAACCACGTGTGCAAATCAAGCCGGGGGATTTATTCATTTTGAATACGTAAGCAACACATTTTGATTTGCTCTTCAGTAATGAAGAAACAGATGACAGAGTTCAAGAGAAAGAGAAAAAAGAGAAGTTGGTAAAGAAATGATGGTTTACAGTTGCTGTAACATAAATGATCACAGTAACCAACTTGTTTCATGGACATACCACAATCGTAAATATAATTATTAATGGATCAAACATAATAAAGAATTAAAATTTGTAACTGTTTGCAAATTGCTGTGGCATTAAAGGAATAAAAATGTGTGCTCTTATTGTGGTGGTAATGGATCACAAAACACTTAAACTAAACTTAGTTTGACTGCGAAAGCCTGTTCAACTTATACTGCATAAATGGCCCAATAAAATATTGAGAAATGTATTGTAGTCCCTTATCAATAACTGTGGCAGATATCTAAATTTAAAAAGTATGAATATAAAGCATATACTGATAATATGTCGCCACATATGAATCTGAAATAGTTAAAATAGTTAACATCATGCTATTTTGTATAGCTAATGATGTAAGAAAATTGTTATTATGAAGTAGGTTGGCCTGAATTTTAAATATCAAACAAACCAGAAAAAATAAAAATCTGAAAAACTGTATTTGTATTTGTATTTTAGCATTTTCTGAACAAATAATCTAATACTGCTGCTGCAATATCTGTTACTGACATCAGATTTTTTTTTAAAATGTGATAAACATACAACACAGGTATAGTGAAAACTGTGATACACCCACTTTAATAGTCAAACACACAAATTTGTCATAAAATTCCAACCTATTTATGAAGCAGTCATAGATGGATGTTTTAGTCTAATAGGGCTGCATAAATTGGGCAAAATTGCATATTTAAATGATATTGCAATGGTGATATACCTTGCACCAGGGGTGTAATTTATACTAAGAACACTGCGGACATGTCCTCTGTCCCTTTACTGCAAGTTCTGTCCACGACTCTGTTAAAAGTTTAGTTTGTCATTATGAGCATGTTACTTATTGATGATGCACGTTTCCCCACTTTTCAAAATCTACACACATGCCTTGGGAATTAATTATTATTTATATTAAATTTGATTCCTTTTAATAATGCTAATATTGTGAATAATATTTATTGTGTAATAAACAAATAAGCAAACCATTATTACAACTTTAATCAGACTTGAGAAGTGTTTTTCTTCCACAGCTGAGATATGATAGATATTTAAGTATATGCCATTAAAAGAAGTATAATAGGAGTAAAAACATGTTATTACTCATTAAAGAGCTTATTTGAATATTATGTAGTCTCTTTGTATGCATCCTAATTTAGCATACTCACAGAATACCAAACGGGGAAATGCATTTCGCAGGATCATGCATTTTACAACATTCTGTCATATCCAGCTCGCACGCCAGTAGTACTGCAATAATTATTGACGCATGATATATTGCACAGCCCTAGCTTTCCAAAGTCGCGTAAATGCGTTGAAGTCCACAATCAGGTACTTACTGAGGTTGCTGGGCTCGTGACTCCCGTTCACTCTGCCGTTGGGATGGATCTGGAGGTGGAAGCCGATGCCCACCCTGCAGTACAGAGTGCCAGTGCGGCGACCCGAGGCCACCAGGTGATCCTCCAACCAAACAGCCGCGGTGCCAATCAGCTGAGCTACAAGCACGAGCAAGAGAGCAACATTCATTCTTCCCCAAAACAACTCTCTCTATTTTGTTCTCCCTCTATGCACCAGTTAAGTCATGTCCTGCATTTTGTCCGTCTTTTTGCCACAGAGTACAGGTGGCTAATAGCCAGGAGCTGGAGCACTGTAGAAGAAGATATTTATATCGCCAATGATCTCACTGGGCTACGCGTGCTTGGATCCTGAAGGACGCTCTCTCTCTCTCTCTCTCTCTCTCTCTCTCGACAAATCTGCACAACCAACTTTGAACTTCAAACCAAACACGTACCACGTCCTTCCCCCAAACTGCCCCTTTTACGCACGTGCGCGCTTGTTTACGACGCACAGGACGCGCGCGTGTGAATCCTAACTGCACGAGACGCACGACGCTCTTCCAGGGTCTCTCATCGACCTGCACTTTCTCTAAGTCTAAGCTTTGGATCCTTAAGAGCTCCGGAGAAAGTCTAAAATAGCAACGGTGCGCGTCTGGATCTTTCTCCCACACGATGACCGCTGCGCCTCATAGGACACAAGTAACATAATGCTATTGGATGTTGTGCTGCACGCGCATGCATCTATGTGGGCACTTAAGTCACACTTAAGTCGCAAAAATTAATTACTTGTAACTTGACTTGGACTCGTGAACAACTGACTCGAGACTTGACTTGGACTTGAAGACAGAAACTCGTGAAAACACAGGTCACTTTGGTTTGGCATTCCCGATTACGTTCTCTCTTTACTACCCCACATGACATCATCAAACACCACATTTTTCTATTCATTCCTCATTCATTCATTCCTTATCATCCCTATCATTCCCTAGTAACACAACAATTCATTTCTAAACACACCAAGCCAGCATTATTATATACATGCATCACACATCTGAAGGCACATGTTCATCACCCATTGGAAAAGTGCTCTTATATAAATGAACAAACAAACAAAAACAATATAGTCAAGTCTTACTTTGTGATAATCTTCATGTCATTTAATTTGAAAAGCAATCAATTCATCCAAAAGGAACCTGCGGTGTTACACAGCTGTCAGGGACTTGCTTGCTGTCCATTTTCAAGAAGTAAACCCCAAGTATTAATTACCATATGCATATAATATACAAGTATACCAAGTTAAATTGCATCTATACACAGGGGTTTTGTTACCGCCGGTGCTCACTGGAAGACTACTTTACCCATCATCACCCAAATATAGCAAACTACAGCAACTCAAATAGATCAAAATATACACCACGTTGGGACTTTGTACTAAATGACAAAAAAAGTAATATCTTCTAATTTTCTATGAATGTTCTGTTTTCTTGTAATTATAGAGAGAACATTTGGATCAAATGTAATAGTTTGAAAGTAATAGTTTTTTGATACGTTATTTGAATTTGAATTAATGATTTAAGTAAAACATTGTGTGCTTTATTAGGCAATTTTGAATAAATGAACAAGACATTTTATAGAAGTAATTAGTTGTAATATTTCAAAATTGATTATGCCTCATACACTGTACACAATAACAAATACACATACACAATAACTAGCTGAAAGCTGAAAGAACTATTGCTAAAATAGAACAAAGACTTGGACTACAGGGACTTGTGAATGTGTCAGTAAAATACTGATAGACATGTACTATACTTATTGTTATATAGTAAAGGTTTTGTTAAAAAGGAATACAGATTTATTATAATGGAAATTGGGAGTGTCTACTAAGAATGTTTTTGGGTTTTCACTGTTCTAAAATCACAATATTTGTTTGACATTTATTTCATTTGATGCCACAGGATTTGTAATATAAGAGTTTTTCTTGCCGTCAGAACTTCAGGATAATCCTAATGCTATTTAAGTAAGACCACGATGTCCATGATGGCTCAATATATCAGCAGAATGTCCAGCATTTTTAAAGTAATGTGTCATGAAAACATTCCAGTTTTAGTCCCTGGATGACTAAGAAGCTAACGCCTTTTTGTTTCACATGTTGCACAACTCTTGATTGACCTTAATCTTAACAGTGTGAGACTGTTTACTTCCTAAATTGTAAAAGTCATTTGTTCCTGTTAGGTCCTCCAGTGACTTGAGTGAGGTAATCCACCAGATGTCTATAAACAACCACTGCTCTGATTGATTCATCAATGCTCCTGGCTTTTAGCTGCCTCAGAGACTTTACGGTGGACTCTCACCATTCCCTAAAAACCATTTGTCTTACTTTGGCATGACTGATCATTATCTACACACCAAAAAAGCAAATGGGCAAAGATGGGTTTTGAAGTTGCACCGTCACACATGATGGTGTCTGGACAGTGTTAAAGCCAATGTCTGATCTTCCCGAGGATGGATGCTCCATTATAGTAAGTGTTTAGGAGAGTTATTATCCTATAGCCAGTAAGATTACAGTAATGCAAAGTAACAGCACTTATATATTACTACATTAAAGCACATTCCAAATGGATCTTCTATTTGCACATGCATCATCCTATCAACAGAATATATTTCTCTTAGGGATTTATGCCACCTCAAGACAGATAACATAGACACCTCAAGATATATTTATATATTTATATATTTATGTGATTTTCATGTACAGTCGTGTGACAAAAAAAGTCCACCCCATAAAAATTGCTGACTTTTTTGACATATTTCGACAAGTAAACATATGAAGAGTGACTATTAATAATGTTTATACGGTTGAACAAATCCACAAGGAAAATTAGATTTTTCAGTTATTTATTCAACAGAAAAATCAATAGATGGGATTTTCTTCTGTGGAAAAAGTAAGTACACCCTTGGCCTCAGAAGCTAGTCTTGCCCCCTGTATCAGAAATAACTTCTTGTAGGCATTTTGCATAATCGTCAAAAAAGCCAGCAATTTACATGGAGTGTACTTATTATTCACATGACTGTAAGCCTAAGCCATGGAGAGTTGAAAGTCGTAGTGTACTGTTGGGTAGGCGGGGTAGTGCTGTTGTTTGAAACTGAGGTTACATTGATATCACGTGAAATAAACTTTTTTTTTTTTTAATTTCCATATAGAAATTTCTAACACATCATTGATTAGTCTGTCAACAAAGTCTTTACATTTACAAGAAATAGAAACGTAAAAGGAGTAGAGTGTACAATTAGAAGAGTAGAAGGTCTTAAAATAGAACCTTGTGGAACTCCGCAGGTAACAGATTCCCCAATGCAACAACAACTGCTCGCTCAGCAATCATTTTAAACTATTAAAACAATTTAAATTATTTTAAAATGTTCCCTGAGAAACCAACTGATTCAAGTTGATGGATAAAGGTCTTAAGAAAAATACTGTAATAAACAAATTTTTAGTGAAGACAAAAATTAGACTAAAATAGATTTTAATAGATAGGGCATTAAATAAACTGTCATTATATCACATTTGTATAAAAACTTTCCAACAATGTTCACAATGCTGCTTTCACAAATGCTGTGCTTCTCATAAATATGCCATTTAAAGGTTGTGAAGTCCACCAGGAATCACTAATAGTCTGCCGGTACTCATTGTTTTGTAGTTTAATTTTAATTTTGTGCCATAGGATGCATTAATGGTACCTTGTGTACTTAAAACAACACTCGACTGGTGTATATATTTACAGTTCTCAGAAATGCTCCTCAACCCTCACGGCTCTGTGAGCATAGCCTCAGTCATCTGGAACATTCTGCCTTGGCAAGGCAGAACAGGAGAGCAGGATTCTGCGTCCGATCCCCTTCTCCCTTTCAACCCACAGACATATTTTTGAGCTTTAGGGGTCAAAACGTCTCACTCTTTTTCCCCCCTCCATCCCAAAATGCCAGAGTAATGCCAGAGAGACCCAAAGAGAGCCACTCAGTTCCAGTGCATCGTGTCAAAACAGTCTGCGGATCAGCCGAGCATTTAATCAGTGCAAAAGATCTCAACATGTGCATGGGACAAAAGTGCCAGTCCATTAATGTGTGGGAATGACTGCGCTGCTTTGACTACAGTCTGGTACGTTTGAACATAAAGAAGCACCTGTTCACTCATTCCAGACAGCGGCACCTGTCAAATGTAGGCCTTAGCCAGTGATGAGAAACTGTCAGGAGTGGAACCTTCAGCATGATTAGTTATCATTAGTTATGAATCATGTTATTTCAATAGCAGCCTTTCCCATACATTTCCATAAAAGTTTATCCATTTGTAGTTACACTTAATTATTTCTTTCATTCATTCTTTTTTTTGTTTTTTTTTCCTTCCATACATAATAAACAAAACAACATATCATTCACCATATCCACAATTATATGTTTTTCTTTTATATAAATGTTTTTTTTTTTTTTTTTTTTACTATAGGAATAGTGTATGTCTTATTATAGAAATGGTAAAGTATTAAATTGAATACATTAATATAAAGCTATTATTTGAATTATTGTTGCCACTATTGTCAGAGCTGCAGTAATAGAAAATTTAGCAATACCTTCTGACCGATCAGATTTCAGAATTCAATTCAATTCAATTCAAATGTGGAATGTTGATTTTGGTATAAAGAGTGTTATCTGCAGGATTGTGATGTGAAAAATAAGAAAGGGCTGCTGTACATACTTCTACATCTAGTGCAGACAGTGTAACAAGTGTAAGAAATGTTTAGTGTACAAAAATACAGTTTCTGTATTTAAAAATACAGTTTCAAATCCTGCGAAACAGGATTTTCTAGGTAAGTATACTGTACATAGTACTTTCCAGGCAACCTCATCGCCTGAGAATTTTGTACCTGTGCGACATGGAAAACATAGAATTCATCTAAATGTCCCATAAGGTATAAATTTCAAACCCATTCCTAATAGTAACCTTATATTTTCATACAAATGAAATGAAAAATGCTATGAAGTTGCAAGTGTGAGAACAATGTAGTTAGTATTGTTGTAAAATAGAAATAGATGGCAGAAGCCTCTTGAAAGGTATAACTATGGGGTTAAGACTCTATTGTCCAATGATGGACTTTTAGTAGACTAGTCTTTCCAATAAAGAGCTGTTTGTCCAGTGAAACATTAAACTGGGGATACAGCAATGTGATTTGTACAGCTCATGCAGTTTAATGCAAACAACATTTTGATTTAGCTTGTTTTGATTACCTTCGCTTGAACAATTATCTCACTGGCTGTGCTAAACTCTCACAAGTAAAGTAAAGGCCAAGATTTTTTTACACCATTTTTTGAGTTCTAAATATCATAATTCACCAATCATTTAATCAGTCAATTCACAGATGCAAATATTTGCTTACTTTATCAGTGTTTTTTCATCTCAATATATATAAGCACTGATCCTAATCAGTTGATCAATTCCAGCTTTGTTTCTGATGGTATTACACACCTTTATTTCCATACTAGCCTTTCATTAGTTTCTACATTAGATAGATTTGAATCAAAGCAAACGTTCCCTGTTGTATCTTTGCTGCCTTCACTAGAGAAACAAGCTGATGTTGTGGGAATGTGTGTTGGATTTCATAATACATGAAGTAAGACACAGTGACCTTAGTATTATATAATCACTCTTAACACAGAATCTTATAATAGTATGGTCACTTCACGTAATGGAAAACTAATCTAATCCTCCCACTAACCTTATTTTAAAATATATCTTGGATATTCAGCTACACCAGCTCAGTTACTGTTGTAAACCAAATTCGCAGTTTACTTTGCAATATGGGACTTCCCCAGCCCTGTAAATCAGGTCTCAATAACTATCTGTCTCTGATGGTCTAAAAGAGCAGTAAGCAGTGTCTAGCGAAAGATTAGCTCTGTATAATTTTATGCTGGATTTCCGAGAGACTGTATTTTTACTCAGTGGACAGAAAGTTTAAAGCAGTGTCACCACAGTATTTAATACAAGAGTACGCTTCTTATGTTATGACCAGAAGACAAAAAGCAATGCAACAGACCTATGGCAAATTTTGCAACCGGTCGAAAGATGTTCATGTCCACTAGGCTTGTTCCCATCACCAACATTCAGACATGTCATTTTGGCACAATGCAGGAAAGACAACATGACTATCTACATTTATTAATAGCTTCCATATTAATAGTGATGTGTGAAAGATTGGTGCATCCCTTGAGCTTGGACAATTTATGTTCCTCAGTGGGTTTGCTAAGTAGCACTGTAGGATCACAACAGCTGTGTGTGGCATTGTTAGCGATTGAACTGTTGACACTGACATGTTCAGTATTACTGTGCACCTCTGCTATGCGAACCGGAGGTATTTGCTTTGAGTGCAAATGCCTGCCAATGGCTGATCTATAAGCTAAAAAAAGATAAGCATGCTTTCATAAGGTAAAGACCCGATTGTAATGAGAGAGGCATCCTCTTAAGTCAACAGGACCATGTGACTACTTGGAATACTGGATTCAAATATAGATAGTTTTCAGAATATTTATTGGTTTTCTGGTCACATTGAGTATCACAGTAGGTTTATTAAAACTGACAGTCAGTAGAAAGAATGTTGGATCCAGGGTTGCCAGGATCACAGTTCTTACACCAAGTTGGGCTAGTTTTGGAACAAAACTGTGGGTGGAAAAGCAAATCTGTGGATCGAGTTTTTGTGCTAGTTTAAAATAGTCCACAGTTTCGCAGACCACAATATTGTTTAAAAGCACATAATCAGAATTAAAGCTAATCAATTTCCACAAATATAGGCTATAACAAACAAATAGAAAACATAAGTGCAGACAGTGATGATATATGATGTATGATGTAGAGAACCATTTATGTTGTAAGATATATTGCCAAGATTATGGAGTGGATATTGTCCATACCAGGTGGTGATAAAAAGTCATATTGCAAATACTCCAAATCAGAAATGTGTGCGAATCATGCTGAATTTGTTTCCTATGCAAAGAGAAGAACATGTGCCTCAATTTTCCAATCCCAATGGGCTAGTTTCAGGTCTTTTCTTGGGGTTTTCAAAAGTACTTGGCTGTAAGTTTTGACCTGGCACTCTGTCACACAGAACATTTCAAGCTTTTTTATATTCTCAGGTTTATGCATATAGTTCAGACCACAGGTTTTTAATTCCCACTAGAAAATATTGATTTTGTTTCCATTGATTTGGATGTGGGTTTATCTGGTTATCTGGTTATAATTATCTGGTTGAAAGTTTCCTTCCTGCAAAAGAAACCTGTTTTGTGTCATGACCTTATCCTGGAACTTAGCAGGATTCATGATGCCATCTGAATCACATGATGCCATCTGGTGCCCCTTGACCACCAGGCACACAACAGCCCCAAACCACCTATTATCCACCACCATTGCAGTAGGTATGTGGAATTTGCTCAGTATGCACTCCTTATTTCTCAACATACAGAAACATACAGAGACCAATTTTGTTCTGATCTGATTGCAAGACACAGTTCCAGTTTCAGTTCCACTGATGCTTAATGAAGTTCAGATGCTGCACTTTGTGGGTTACTCTCAATAAGAGCATCTTTAGTGGAAACCATTGAAACAGCATGATATTTTTGAGACGGCACATTTTAACACTCCAGGATAAAATTTTGAAACTGTATGAACTTTGGGTTCTTCCTTGCCTCCTTCACCATCCTCTTTACTTTGAAGATGTAGGAAATTATTTGATCCTCATAAAGGTGAATCTTTGACTGTTTCAAACTTTTTTGTTTAATTATGGCTGTGATTGTGGTTAATGGAATTATGTATTTTTTTGATTGTGTATTTTTTGCCTTCTTACCTGATTTATGCAGGTCAAAACCATATATACAGTAGAGAAAAAGGAAATGGTCAAAGGCAAGGGTCATGATGGATCCAGGGCCTATCCTGGCAACTATGTGTGTGATGTGAGAATACACCCCGGTTGGAAATTCTCCAGTTGCTTAAATGGGAAATATGATTCATTATATGCCATATGTATTTGCTGTAATAAATAATTTTATTATTAATTCTATAGTTGATCATACATCAGCATTCTCACCTAAAGATCAGCAATTTGGAAATCCAAGTGTTTCCATACTGAAACACCATTCTTAATAATGGGTCAGAAGACTAATAATAATATGTTTAATCATGGTGTCTTTGTGTAAAATGCTTTAACAGTAAGATTCAGTATGAACCAATTATGTAATACATGTGGAATTGAATGCATTACACAGATTTAACACACAGCTCATGAGAGATAGATGTTAGAGATGGAGAAACAGGTGCAAGCCCAACAACTTCCCTGTTCTATGATTGTTCCTTTTCTGTAATGCTAAGAATCTGAAAGGCGTGCATACATATAGAAGGTATAAGCAGTGATACAAGAACCCAGGTATGCCTATGAAGACAGAGGGAGTGCCTTTAAAGTGCACACTGTGCATAAATTTGTGCCTGTCAGCAATGAAGCAGATAGGGAATGCTGTGTATAGTCTGTTGTTTAGTAATATGCAGGCATAATTTACAGAGTTTCTATAACCTTACCTTTTGGGTTGCTTGTTATTATTATTATTATTATTATTATTATTATTATTATTATTATTATTATTGAAAGTTAGTCATCTTCAAAAAACAGCATGTCCTGCTGTGTTGCATTCCTTACTATATATACAACAGAGTATGATTTCCCAATTAAGTTCATATAGTGATCATAAATCAGTGGGTGTAAATCACACTTTTGGCTTTTCCATCCATTTCACCATCATCTCAAGTGTCGCAGTGTTGTTGGTGTGAAAAATCTATTAATACTGAGCTTGAACCTTATACCATTCAAGCTTGCTGCTCTTCCCCAGACCTATTTTGATGTAAGTGAGCCAAGTTGCCAGAGGTTACAGAACAACAGGAGCACGAACGGAAGGGACAGATGGAGCGATGGAGAAGAGTTGAAGAGTTCACTACAGGACACAATCACACATTAACTATGAGAAGCGGACTAGATAGGTTGGCCAAGGGTGAGCCTATGCAGAAAGGGTTGACTGGTAGGTGCTGAGTGTTAGACTGACAAATGTAACCGGAGCTTAGGGAAAGGGGTGAGCAGTGACTCCAGGCTCAAAGCAGGGCAGGGCAATAAATATCTCTGGTAAGCAGAGGTGAACACAGCTCCAAAAGACCGCCAGAGTCTCCCAGCTGGGTTTACTCCATTATCTACTGTCTCAGAGAGAACGGTTTAATTGCTGTGCATGCCAAATACAGAAAGCTGCTGCATTTGCATTAATTGCATTTGTTGTTAAGTTGTAAATTGCAGACTAGAAATGTTGTGATTGTATTCAGTCTTGAAAGATTAATTTGAGGGAATCATTTGTGAGTGCTAATCCTTTATTCACCCTTAGGTGGGAGTAATGTCATGTTTTTAGTTTGCATTTTACAGCGTGAATAGCAATTTGTAGTTTAGCTGTTTGTATTTTATATTGTCTTTCTCTTCCTGAAAACCTGAAATATATGGATACCGAAAATTTAATCAAGTCAAGTCACTGTGACACTGTGACTTTAGAATGCCATCCCTCAGGACCTTTCTGACTGCACTTCTTCATATACTTCCAGTGTACATCATTATATTTCATTTTGATCTTGGCCAGTATTCATCAATTCAGTCAGAGTATGACGTTGATTATAACTTCTGTAAAATTCAGAGTGACGTCATTTTGGTTCTACTCTTACATATAAGAGTAAAAGCAAATTAATAGTAGTGCTCATAACTCAAATTTAGAAGAGCCTGAAAGATTATGCAATTTAATCCTTATGAATAATATTAGCACATAAGAATTCCATTTAAAATAATATTAACACAAGGATAATATATAATATATCTACACAAATACCCTCAGTGGGCGGGGATAACCGGAAAACGCGGGCACATCCACTCAATTATGGCGTGATAATGTCATAAAAAGTATTTTCATTGATACATGCAGAAACTACATTGCAAGCAATGTAAGCAATTTTAAGCATAAGAATAGTCTTAGCAAAACTCTTTAATAAATACAAGAGGTTTAATGAATACAGGCCTTTTCCCAATAAAATGAAAAGTTTTCATGGAAGGTCAGTACCTATGGTCCAAGAAATTTAGGATAGCAATGAAAAACTAACATTTATAAACGTATAGTTTTAAACAAGGTTACTTAATTAATATAACTACTCATTTAATCTTTCTTTCAGCAATGGTTATAATGTTTAATACTCAGAGAACTGTACTAATTCAGCCAGAATCATGTTTGACCTATTTATAAATGACTGCTAGTACAGTGTTAGGAGTAGGCTATGCATGCAACCATTTTATATGAAGTAATTTGATAAACTTAGCAAAATGGTTTGTAATTTAGTTGATGATATTCAGATGCATTTTGTTTTTAATAAGCTAAAATTTACTTATCACTTCTAAATATTGCAATACTTAATAATAAGCATCGACTGAGAATAATGAAGTGTATGTATTTTTATTTATTATTATTATTTTTTAAATTGTTTAAAAAAAATTTTTTGACTGGGGCCAGACTTCTGGTCCCCTCTGTGTGTATTAGAAGGTTGAGGGGGA
Source organism: Ictalurus punctatus (assembly GCF_001660625.3). NCBI lineage: Eukaryota > Metazoa > Chordata > Actinopteri > Siluriformes > Ictaluridae > Ictalurus > Ictalurus punctatus. Next base: position 13,355,784 of record NC_030437.2, on the reverse strand, counting down.
AAACAATTATTTAATTGCGTTTCTCACAGTGAAAGCTTGGTGTCCCTGTTGAGCTATTTTCAGAGCGACTACACCACCACCACCACCCCCAAACACAAGACCACCCCCACCCCCAATCACACTCTGCCATAATAGGCTATAGGCTAAATAAGGATTTGCATTTTTTCCTGAAAGGGACATATGAATGTAATAAAACGCAAAGAAAATAATCATATGTTTGTAGCTATTGATTATTATGGCAATAATCTGTAAATTATAGTTGCTTGTAGCCTGTGGCTATTCCAAAGCTGAGGTTATAACCGATTTTTTCATAGGCACCCATGATATAAGGTCCTCATTGTGGATGGGGTAAATTATACTCGTTAAAAGACTTCCCCATCACTATAGCCTTATAAAACAACGTTGACTGGGAAACGGAACTTAGTAGAGAAATAACTTTCAAATGTCAGAGGGAGGGTCAGCTGATCACTGACTCAAATTTGCTCTTAAGCATACAGCAAAAAATAAATAAATAAATAAATAAATAAATGAATAAATAAATAATGATAATTATTATTATTATTACATTTTATTTTATTTCCTAACACACACACACACACACACACACACACACACACACACACACACACACATATATACATATATATATATATATATATATATATATATATATATATATATATGTAATAAATATATATATATATATATATATATATATATATATATATATATTAGTTATATCTAATAATATTAGAAGTATCTGTAAATATTTGTAAAAGAAAATTCTAATTTATTTATTACGAATTCGATTGGTAAACCTGGGGAAATGCTCTTGTGAGACTTTCAAATGCTACCACGCTAATAATAATAATAATAATAATAATAATAATTATAATAATAATAACAACAACAATGCGTAATTTCCCGGCTCTTTATAACTAAGTGGCTTTCTATTTGCACATTATTTAGACCACTTTCGTTTAAATGCAGCTCTAAATTTATGCGCGCGCTGTCCGTGGATTTAAACTGCGCCGGGCGCGAGAGCAGAATCCCGCGCGAGACTGGTATTGTGCGCTTTGACCTGGTGACACGCAGTAAACTGTAACTGTAGCGTGCAGCTCTGCTGGCCATGTGAGTGTATAATAACCACTGCATGAGTTGAAACGTTAAAATGGAGACGTAAGAATAGACACGCATGTCATTTTTCTTATTTTGTAAAGAAATCACTTCTTAAGCATTTAATCATATTTAACACTTGAAAAGAGTTCATAATATTTATTGTAGCGGAATGAATCACGAGGTAAAAATGAAAATAAAGCTATTTTATTGTCAAAGCATTCAACATGGTTAGATAAACTATCAAATAGTAAATTTCAGCAAAAAGGATGAGACACAGTATCTATTCCTCACTGACACAAAATATTACACCTTTGTTGTATTCAAACAAATATTTACATTGTTGTAAATAGACTGTATCTTAAACAGATAACTCTAATTTACATGCATTCTTCAATATAGTTCAACATCATATTCCGAATTATTTTCATTAGACCTATAGACATGAAAAGCAATTGAATAATTTTTTTTCTTCATGAAACTGAACTACATTTCAATTAATTTCTATACATTATACAATACATTAATATATACAAAATACAAATTACAAATTACATGTACATTTTATTATTTCCCCATTTCCCCCACAAATAATAAGTGCTTCATATAATAATAGATTTTTTCAAATAGATTTTTTAGAGTTTTTTTGGGTTTTAAAGTTGTGCATACACAAAAGCATGACATGTTGAAAGATACAATCCAAACAGAAATGTCCTTAAGAATGTGAGATCTCCAATTTGACAAGATTGACAATATTCCCCTTCCGATAGGAAAAAAGAATAATAATGTTGTTTGAAAAGTATAGTGCCACAAAAAGTCAGTTATGAGAGGTCATGTGACGCGAGAGGTGATGCCTCTCCCTGAATGACTCGTTGCAGATGGGACACTTTAGCTTCTCTTCGCGCCGCCTCTTGACCAATGGCTCCATGGAATATTCCTTTTTGTGGTGCGAACGCATGTGGTACACCAGGTCAGAGGTCATGCGGAAAGAGGCATTGCACTTCGCGCACCAGTTCTGTGCTGGCAGGCAGAGAGAGGTGAAGGACGGGGGCAGGAGTGTGAGGGCAGATGGCATCTGCAGCTGGATGGAGCTTGACGATTTAGGCCAGAAAGTTGTTGCGTAGAGGAATGGGTTCTGTTTTGTCATGCCACCTGGTACAGGACAATTGGTGCCCAGTTCAGAACCTTGCAGCTTGGCTCCCAGGTGATCAGCTTGGTAGAGTCTACTGGAAGTGACGGTGTCACCTACAGGAGGGTGGCAGTCTACTCCAGGCATCAGCTTAGGCGTCATGATGAGTGGTGAAAGCTGTGAGAAAGAACGCGATGGCTGGCTGAAGGCGCTCTTGCGCTCTGAGCCTCCGGAATCCTGGGATACTGAAGTGAAAGCGCTCGCTACAGCTGAGCTCTCGATCCGTGACTGAGGCGGCTGTGTCTCGCTCAGCACTTGCCTAATGCTAGGATGCTTCTCACTGCCAGGCCTCACTGCATCTGTCTTATTCTCTGAGTTGAAACCACCATTTTTGGCACCATGCTTTAAGCCCTGTGGTGACTTTTTGACTTCAGTAAAAGCGCTGCGTTTTGTTTCTGGGACCTCGGAGGGTGAGAATGGTCGCCTGTTATCATCCAGGCCATAGGCTCCACGATACTGCTGGGCCGAATTAGCCAGCTCTTCCTTGGACTTTTGGGTCGAGCCTATGGCCCGGTTGTGGTCCTCTAGATCAGAAAATTTGCGCTTGCCTGAGCTCTCACTCAGTATCTCTGCCTCCTTGTCAGTGGCAGGACTTGTCCTGTTGTTCTCCAAGTCCCTGGCAAGGTTGTGGAAGTCTGTTGATGGTTTTCCATCCTGGGGGCTGGAGAAACCTTCGGATCGGCCCAATTTAGGGCTTGAACTGGAAGTGGGCATGCTATTCTGTTCTCTCATGTCCTTAGCATCGTCCTCGCCACCGGCCATCATTTGCAGTCTCTTGGTGCATCGGAATCTCAGGTGAGCCAGGAGAGGGAACTCGAACTGGAAGCGCTGACTGCAGTCTGGACACAGATAAGGTGGCGATCCTGCACAAACCAAAAAAACAAAAAAAAAACAAACCCCCCAACAACTTATAAGTGATTTTAAATTTGCACTAACAGATATGTATTAAATAAAAATAAGACTACATAGTAATATGCTGGCATTGGTAACATTAACAAATGCCTATGTAAATAGTATTCTGGACACTGTATTATTCTGTCATATTCTGAATCCTCTCTATAGCAAAGTTATGTTAACATATCATTAAATAATTAATTTGTAACATCAGTTATGTTAAAACCTTTTTAAAATTAGATTTATGCTTCTTATCAAGCGTCTTATTCTAGAGTAATGAAGCATCAGTTATGCAAATGCATCTATTCATTAATGGTTGCATATTATTAATGCTTTAAAAAGTTTTTTTTTTTTTTTTTTACCTGCTGTCCAATAAACAAAGTAATAAATGCCAGCACATTCCCTTGAATGGTACCTTTGCTTTTGACATGGTTTCTGCTAGAGCCGAGTAACAGTAGCTCGATCAGATCCTTCCCGTACCACACCAAGAGTTCTTCATCCTTCTCAATTCTTCTCAGTGACCTATAGAAGAGCTGGCCATTCTTCACATAGGCCTCCAGGTTCTGCTCATCTCTGTCTCGTGCAGATTGGACCAACCTCAACCACATCAGACCTTCTGCAGTACTTCCTGCAGCTGAGGTGTCCACCTATCATCACAGACACAAGCAACATTATTTAAAATATATTTTATATTATAACCAAAGCACACAGTCTGAATTTTTTTTTTTTTTTTTTTTTTTAAAGCTGTCTGCTTTAGCCATTGTAAATATGAGATCATTTTCACTATCAGCTTGAGCAAATGAAACAAATGAACATCATAAGAATTAATTCAACACTGCAAATGCAAATTCAACACTGTGGATTTTGGAGAACCAATATAGCAAGATTAGATCATTACATGAAAAGCTAATATATTTTGATCAGAGCGCTGAACTCGAAATATATAATATTTTAAAATATTACTTTATGTCCTTTGTGAACTTGTCTTCCTATCTCGGCCACGGCTCCCAAATCAATTCTGAACTCGTATGCATCCACAAGTTCATAGCCTAAAAGTGCAACGTGAGAATCATTAACCATGACTCCTACCCTGAATATGTAAGGCGCCGTCCTCTTGTCTGTGGATTTTAGGGCGATGAAGGCGATGCTGTCGTACAGTGAAGTGTGACTGAGCACACACGGCCCGAAGATCGCGTTTTCGGGAATGTCGCAGGTGGTGTACACACTCGTGAAAATGTCCGTTAAACATTGCTGCATGGCCTTAGCGTCCCCGTCCCACGCCAACTTCTGTGAACTGGACTCCTCCATCACGACCTTCTCAACAAAACACAGAAAATGAGCCGAAGGAAAAAAAAATCAAGTCCAAGTATGTTTAGAATACATACTTTTCTACTAAGATCTGATTATACTCTAATGTGTAGTCGTATAAAACACGTAAAAATAATATATGCAGTAAATAGCTACGTGGCTGTGTTTAAAAGCACACTTAAATTTAAATATATGCGGCCTTCATATGCGACGTTTTAACATCAATCGATATTTGTTTTAATATAGACCTACACATATTTTTTTCTTATACAATAAAGAAGTAAACCACATTAATATTTATCACATTATTATTAAACAGTACAACAACAACAACAACAACATAACAATAATAATAATAATAATAATAATAATAATAATAATAATAATAATAAGAAGAAGAATCTCCTTCTTCTTCCTCTTATTATTATTATTATTATTATTATTATTATTATTATTATTATTATTATACATTTATTCTATTGCATGGCAGGTACAAAAACAGTCTTTATATCACCACTGACATCAGTCTATTTTGCACGTTTTTCATGCCACTGATACGGAGGGAAATTAACGGCATTTAGAGTCGGAGGAGCATGTCGAATGGATTTCAAGTGCACTGTCAAAGTCGCTGATTTCGTGTGCAGCAGGCTTCACTGCTATTCTACACCAACGTAACGTATGTCCGTTCATTAACATAATCCACCACTTTCCCTCAGAGACATTAATTAAACCAGCAAATGAAAGGAGGTCGTTTTTTTTCCTAACCCCGTATGCACATTTACGAATGATCCGATTTTTGGTCTTGTTTATAATACATCTCAGTATAAACTGCTCTAAACGAAGAAGACTTGTAGCGCTTATAACTACAATTTACAGATACTGTCGTCTTAGCAAGAAATCTATTGCACTCTTCATACTACTTTTATGTTAATGTCCTGCATCTTTATTACTATTATTATTTCTGGCCTATCATTTGCTTGCAGTAGCTTTGTAGAAAATATATTGGACTTGAAAATTTCTAGTTCAAATGGTGAAGTTAAATTTCTTGTCATTTTGATCAAATTGAGGCCATGCAGTAAACACACACACACACACACACACACACACACATTAAAGTAATATATATATTCTGATATAGTTATCTGACTCACTTTCTTTGTTTTTTATTAATTGTTTATTTGTTTATTTATATATATATTTTAGATATTAGATATAACACACTCTTTTTTCTTTCTTTCTTTCTTTTTTTTTTTTGCTGTTTCTTGCATCTTGTAGTAGACTGTCTGTATAGAACAGAGTCCAAATGACCATCCAAAAGCACATTAACATGCCGAAAACGTACGACGAATCCCAAACTGAACATCCGACTCTTCGATTTCACGCAACAGTTATACAAACCCAGCTGCGGTTGATATTTTATTCTATTTATTTATTTGTAGCTTATGTTTTTACAAAGTTTCTATTTGCTGTAAAAAGAAAATTGAGATATGTACATGTCTTTTCTTTTTCTTTTTCTTTCAGTAGCTTTAGTACTGAGCTCTTCTTTTGTAGCTGTTCGGGTCGGTCGGGCAAAGCCACACAAAGAGCCCGATGAATATGCATCTCTCCTCAAAACACTACAACAGAGCCCGGGCATTTCCAAAACACAACAGCTGAACCTACTGACCCTCGGCTTCACGGTGAAATTTATAACCCTTTCTGAGTGCGGCTTTGTTATTATTCCGATTTACGACTGCACAATAACGACCAAACTCGTTTACGTCGTTTAGTGATGTTTAGTGAAGTCAATGCGCCTTTCGTCCTCTCTGGACTAACATCTGCGGAAATCTTTCTCTCGTTTGTACAGCAAAGCCTCAGTGTTGAAACAACACATACTGTTCTTCTAACTTCATACAAATCAGATGCAGTGCTATATAAGTTCCTTTTTGCACGCGAACACTAAAACACTGAGGATGCTGCTGTGCACACAGCCAAAAGGATGCTTTCGCAATGAATGAAGCACATCCGGGCTGTTTAGAATTCATCTCGACCTACTCACCGAATAATAAAGGATTAAAAAAAAAAAGCAATAATCCACAAGGTTTGCAAAACTGTAAGAATGTGCCGTGAATCGTGCGCGTGCAGAGCCGTGAAGTCCGCGCACTCAGTACATTTCCCGCTCCGGTTGAAGGTGAGAGTGCCGGCGGGCGCGAGCGCAGATGGAGCCGTGAAGCAGCGACTGACTGACACACACACTCTCGCACACACACTTTTTGTTTGCTACGCATAATCTGCCCAATGAGGCGTGTCACTCTCCGTCTCCTCCCTTTAACTCTTCACTAGCCGAGGCCAAGCTTGAGGCTCTTTAGTTCAGAGTAGGCATTTTAAAAACAACAACAACAACAACAACAACAACAACAAATCCTAAGACTGAGCAGAGTGATGAAATATGAAAGGGGCACAAATATAAGAAAATTTTGTATATTTTTACGCATAAACATGGCTGCCTGTTTAGGCAGTAATACAATAAAAATAATGATTGGATCCTGTGTGGTCATGATGATGATGGTGATGATGATGATGATGATGATGGTGATGATATTATTATTATTATTATTATTATTATTATTATTATTATTATTATTATTATTAGCAGTAGTAGTGCAATAACAAAAGGTTCATGGAAGATCTTTCAGGGCTTCAGCTGCCTGTGGACCCTTAAGGGAAACTCCAGGAATCTTGTTTCAAAATATCTTAATCTCAAAGTGCCCTAATGCCAATGAAAAAACCCTCAATGTTTATAATTGTATACTGCATTTAGGTAGAAGTACCACAACAACAGCAACAACAACAACAACTACTACTACTACTACTACTAGGAATAGCAGCATTACCCATGACGTTAATATAAGCAAATAGCCTATTATAAAGTTCATTTATTCATTGATAATCCGTAGCCTTCCATACCATGTTGTTTGCAAAGTTCATAAGGTATAGAAAACAACAAATATTCTATAGTACTAGCTAGTACTAGCATAGCTAGGCATCTCCTCTCATCTTAGTTGCATGAGTATCTCTTCATATTTTAGTAAGCATCACCTCTTTTCTACTATATATGAAAACTACCTAGATTACATATAGCTGATTCCGTACACAGCATACAAGCACCAAGGTTTGCTAATCATCATTTTGCAGTTTACTGAGTAGAGCGTTTTGTTCACCATCAACCATCAGCCATGTGCAGAACTGTTTTCTCTTTGGAGATCCCGGTCGCGCGCGCGCGCGCGTTTCACTCTCTTCACTACGCGAACGCGCGTGTGGCGGTGCGCGCTTCCCGGCGCGCGCTGAGGAGGAGAGCGTCCTGGCCTCAGACTACAGTTCGTAGGAATTTAAAAAGGGAGAGCGGTTTCTTACATTCGACACGGATGAAGTCGTTAAACTTAACTTAGCGCTAACCTTAACCACTCGTGACTTTTTTTTTAAACACGAGTTGGCCGCGTGCGTGTTAAGACAGGTGCCGTCCAGGTCCGAGCCGCACGCGCCGGCATTCACGCGCCGGCATTCACGCGCCTCTGTGTTACGCTGGTGAGTGGAGTAAGTATGAAGAACCGGATTAATGAGCTGTTTCGATCATGAGTCTGGTATATGTTGGGCAGATGTGTGTCAGAAGTGTGCTCTCGGGTATTAACTGATTGAGATGAGGTAAGTGCTTCATAGGTTTAGATGTTTTAGAAACGACTTCTACACATGAAAAATGAAGTTGTTTGAAGAGACATGTCGCTAACAAACAATTTTTTTTTAAAATCTCCATATGTTGAAACTCAGCCTAATTACATATTGCATACATTTAGAAATTGTGTGTGTGTGTGTGTGTGTGTGTGTGTGTGTGTGTGTGTGTAGCTAGCACGTCAATAAGACGTCTAATTGAAGAATAACTATAACACCTATAGGCGCAACTTTTCTGCTCAAGTAATCTTATTAATGTTGTGTGTGTGTGTGTATGTGTGTGTGTGTATATATATATATATATATATATATATATATATATATATATATATATATATATATATATATATATATATGAAGGTCACTATACAGTAGACTGTGCGATTTTGGTTGTGGTGAAGTTAGGTGAAGTTTGTTTAATGCAGTAGGCCTATATGGTTTTGAAAAATTGACTCACAGTAAAGCTCTTCTGGGTTATAAGTCTTCATATGTTACCTTATTTATTATTTGTTATAGTTATTTGCAGTTTTAGAAATGACCCGCGTTTGAAAATATACAATAAAAAGCGTTGGAGACATTTGTAACTCAACAGCGACAGGAAGGGGATAAAAATCTAATTAAATACATCCTGTATGTACCCATACACAAACGTGGAGATTTTTTAATAATGTTTTTTTAAATTTTTTTTTTAATTTTTAATTTTTAATTTTTTTAGCAAATGCAGTTAGATTAAATAAATTATAATTTTTCAGTAAGTAAGATATCACATTAAAGCCCCTAGTTTCTTCCACCACGGTTTTTAAAACCAGAATAAAAAATACTTACAAATTAGCATTTTAATCCATGTGGTTCTCTCACATATCAGTGTTATATATATATATATATATATATATATATATATATATATATATATATATATATATATATATATATTCTGTGATTTTTTTTGTCTTTATAAATTTATTTTATTAATTTTTTTATTTATATAGATTATGTTCTTAACTTTGGTCAACTTTTGTTGTGCTTTATAAATAAAAATTATTTACTTACTAATCTTGTGCACTGAGAATATTTTATTGAGTTGCAAGACTCAATTTGAAACCTTCTAGAATCATGAAGTTTATGTTAAGTAAATATGTAAAATATATATGCTTATAAAGTTAATCAAATATAAAATACAGAAAATTTCTTCATGGACGGTGGAGCAGTGGGTACAGTGTTACCATCTCACAGCTTCAGAATCCATAGGTCCATTCTGAACTCGGGTTAACCATTTGCAGGTTCTCTCTTTGCCTCCATGGGTTTCTTCTGGGTTCTCTGGTTTCCTCCAACTTCCCCAAAACATGCTGGGCTACTCTAAATTGCTCCTAGGTGTGAATGTGTGAATGAGAGTGTGCATGTGTGTGTGCTTGGAGTATTCCCACTTCATACCCAGTATGCCCGGGACCTTGTTGCTGAAAATGAATGCATATCTGATTGTCTACTTCATATCAGTAATATCTTTTGCACCATTTTAAACCAAAAGCTTCATCAAAATATTTATGCTTCCTGTTGTTTAAACTATTAATTCCCAATTTAAGAGCTCTCCATGGTAAATTATTTCACAGTGAGTTCAAGTGTTACCTGTGCGTTAAAGTGGAACTGAGGATAAATCTCTTTTGTTTAATCAAAAGATTTATTTACTTCATAATCTGTTTTTCTTTCTCTCTTTTTGATATTTATCTTTATGCAGGTAAATCTCATGCCTGTCATCTAATGTAAGCATTAAGGCAGAAACATTGGTTTTCCAAAGAATGCTTTTAAACTGATTTAAGGTTTTATTCTACTTTTACATATAAATGTTTTTATTGTAAGGCTCTGCCATAAGCCTGTAATTATTTATGCATTCATAGCTATAAATCCTGTCCTGCTCCTCACTCACTAGTACAGCATAATAAGGATCATTTTCCCATACAAAGATCTGAATTAAATCCACAATCAGTAGCCATCTGCTTCAGCAGTTTATGGTCACAGGCAGAATGCACAGTGAAACTCCCCTCCTCTCACGATCTTTTAAAATAACCCACATTAATACCAGGTTGGAAGTGTGTATGTAATCGTTTGCTTTATAAGGGCAAAAATGGAGTTCTAATCTGTTGACAGATTAAGAGCACATCCATTATGTGTCTTATAAAATACTGGCTGGTAGTTTACAAAAGCAATTTAAAATGTCCAAGTAGGTGGACATTTATGTTTTTACTACTAAATGTCTATTCATTTAATTCTTCAGTAATGAACCTGTGACTTTCAGTAAGAGCTGAATAAGGAGTTGGAGGATAACAGCATTATACCATATTTTATATGATTTTTCAGTTAAAGACGAGAAATACTCCTCCAGTGATGTCTGTAAATATTAAAAGTGCAGATGTCAGCTTAAATGTGAAGGTATTTGTGTCTGTTATTAGGTGAACAATATAGCCATTTTTGTACATGTTTTCTTTATTACTTTTTTCCTTGGCTATTACTTGTTGCAAATCTTTTATTATCATTGACTGCGAGACATTACCAGACTAGAGGTGTCTTGAGCTATGAGACCTTCTGTTGGACCTAAGCAGATAAGATTGGTTGATTTCAGAACTCATCTTGTTAAGGTTATCTGTCATCAATAAACATAGAGATTTGTTATGGATCATGATAAGTTTATGTTTTTTTCTGCACACTTTTCCCATTTTCTTGGCCTCATCTATTCATTAGTAGCAATTAACTGAGCTTATGTGAAATTATTATTATTATCCATCCATCCATCCATCCATCTTCTATACTGCTTAATCCTTTTCAGGGTCACGGGGAAACCTGGAGACTATCCCAGGGAGCATGGGGCACAAGACGGGGTACACCCTGGACAGGGTGCCAATCCATCACAGGGCACAATCACATAAACATTCAATTATTATTATTATTATTATTATTATTATTATTATTATTATGATTATTATTATTATGATGATGATGATTAATTAATTAATTAATTAATTAATTAATTTATTGGTTGATTGATTAATTAATTAATTTAGTTATTTATTTTCAGTGGTAGTAGTAGTAGTAGTAGTAGTGGTAGTAGTGGTAGTAGTAGTAGTAGTAGTAGTAGTAGTAGTAGTAGTGGTGGTAGTAGTAGTAGTAGTGGTAGTAGTAGTAGTAGTAGTAGTAGTGGTGGTAGTAGTAGTAGTAGTAGTGGTGGTAGTAGTGGTAGTAGTAGTAGTGGTAGTAGTAGTAGTAGTAGTAGTGGTGGTAGTAGTAGTAGTAGTGGTAGTAGTAGTAGTAGTGGTAGTAGTAGTGGTGGTAGTAGTGGTGGTAGTAGTAGTAGTAGTAGTAGTAGTAGTAGTAGTAGTAGTGGTGGTAGTAGTAGTAGTAGTGGTAGTAGTAGTAGTAGTGGTAGTAGTAGTGGTAGTAGTAGTAGTAGTGGTAGTAGTAGTAGTAGTAGTAGTAGTAGTGGTAGTAGTAGTAGTAGTGGTGGTAGTAGTGGTGGTAGTAGTAGTGGTAGTAGTAGTAGTAGTAGTAGTAGTAGTGGTAGTAGTAGTGGTGGTAGTAGTAGTAGTAGTAGTAGTGGTAGTAGTAGTAGTAGTAGTGGTAGTAGTAGTGGTAGTAGTAGTGGTAGTAGTAGTGGTAGTAGTAGTAGTGGTCCCTGGCTTGATCCTGAGCTTGAGTTACAAAGTATTGTTTGTTCTCCCGGCGTTCTGGCTGGGTTCTCTCTCAGTTGTCCAGTTTCCTCCCACCTCCCAAAAAATGGCAGTACTCTCAATTGTCCCTAGGTTTGAATCAGTGTGTGAATATGTGTGTGCATGGTGCTCTGAGATGGACTGGTGTACCAATCAGAGTATTTTTCAGACATTATTATTATTATTATTATTATTATTATTATTATTATTATTATTATTATTATTATTATTATTATTGTTGTTGTTGTTGTTGTTGTTGTTGTTGTTATATTTTACAATAATATTATTGTTTTATGTTCAGAAATTTCTATGTTTCTGTTATGGACAGTAATCATTAATCTGATATTAATGTGGTGAATCTTCTAAGGTCATGCTGACGAATTTAAAATATCCTATCATATGTACTCAATTCTAACACATTGTTTGCCTTTGATTTTCAGCCTCACAACAACTTGCTTTACTGGTATACTTCCTTACTCTTCAGGTTGAGTGACTCCAGTCTCATCCCTGAAATGAAGATGCACATGGGCAGTTTAGTGAGCAGGAAATATGTCAGTTACATATACAACAGTCCACTTAAATTAAAGGATTGTGTAAAAAACAGCATATCAATGTCAGTGTGTGGGGTCACTATCCACTTACTTACAGACTTCACCATGTAATGAATTAATCTGTAATGGATGATCTTTTTCATGCCATAATTAAACAATACCATGCCAACAAGCTCTTGCTGTATTTTGTACATGACATGATATGAAAGTGTTTGCTCATAGATCATTTCTATTATTTTCTATAGCAGTTCAGTTTGTGTTCTATGTAAGACTTGTCTTATTTCTTGCACAAATTTGTGGTCCACACAAACTTTTAGTTCTGTGCATATTGTAAAAAAAAAAAAAAAAAAGAAAAGAAAAAAAAAAAGGCTCAACATGTACATTTATTAAATGTTAAATAAGAATGACAGGAGGAACAGTGATCATTTGTGCAATGCATTATTTTTGAATTGGGGACATTCACTATGACAATGTTTTATCACATTTTTCTGTTTAGCAATGTGATTAAACAGATAAAGCTGATATACATGTAAGTTAAATGTTCTTATACATCATAACTTATTTAATGTAACAGTAATACTTTTGTATTAAAATGATATATTTTTATGGAACAGCTATGCCAATAATAAGCCTCACAGCTCCAGTGTCTCTGGTTAGATCCTGAGCTCAGGTTACTATCTGTGTGGAAAATCGCAGGTTCTTCCAATGTCCATGTGGGTTTACTCTGAGTTCTCTGGTTTTTTCTCACCTCCCAAAAACATGCATATACATGTATTGGCTATGCTAAATTGCCCCTTGGGGTGAATGTGGGTGTGCATGGTGCCCAGCTATGGACTGGACTGGTGTCCCCTGAAGAGTGCATTCCCATCTCACACCCTGTGTTCCTCGGATATGCTCTGGATCTACTGCAACTCTGACCAGGATAAAGCGGTTACTGAAGATGAATCTAGTAATTAATACACATGCTCTGTGGTTTAGTTACATTAAATGGCTGTTGCACTGTGTCATGTATGTCCACTTAGACACAGATCTGTAAATGATATATTTATAGTGATTGGCATGAAGAATTAACAAGAAGTGTAATGAGACATAGAGAGGCTTTCACGAATCATGCATTAAAAGTGAAATGAGAAACAACAGATTAGAGAAATGTCAGTTCTAGTGAACGCCTTCCATTGTTTTTCCAATGGAGGGCAGAAGAGGAAAAGGAAGGAGTCTAAGGCCCTGACAGCAGTGAAGAAGTTCCAAGTGTAGCATGTGTCTCTTAAGAGGAGGGTAAAGAGGCCATTCCCTCTCTCTCTCTTGCTCTCTCTCTCTTCCCTCTCTCTCTCTCTTCCGTCTCTCTCTATCTCACTCTTTCTTTACCTAATATTCTCACATCACACACAGTCCCCTTGTCACCACCCCAGGTCACTGATTGCTGTTTCTCCCACAATGCACCTTAAATTAACTCTCTCAGACAGATACACATCAAATGTTTCATCTGGAGGGCAGCAAACTAGGGGAAAGGAATAAATTAATAATAAACCACTTTTATACCGGATCCAGCGATTATACAAATGGTGGAAACAGCCAAAAATATTCTGTTATGGCATATGGCACTTCAGCTGCCATATGTGCCAGTTTTCACAAAAATTGGCACCATGGCACATGATGGTCAGTTGTAACTGCCAAAAACACAGCGAGGGCTGTGCAGAGAGAGAGAGAGAGAGAGAGAGAGAGAGAGAGAGAGAGAGAGAGAGAGAGAGAGAGAGAGAGAGAGAGAGATGCTTCAGTGCTTCAGATAAGTGCACTGATGTCCCTGTGCAGTTCCCACTGTATAATCAGGAGTAAATTATCAAATGCTGGAATGAAGATTTAGGCAAGATGAAAAAGTGGCTTTGGGCTATCATCCTTCTCTCTTTCTCTCTTTTCCTCTGCCTGCTTGGTGCTGCAGGAACCTTCATTCTCAGTCCACCTGGCTGTGCAGCAGAGACAAACTTGATATGGATGCACAGAAGCAAAATTGGCTTGACTTTCCAAATCCAGAATGTCATCATTAGCATTATCATTTCAATCAGGCAATCTCGCTGCTCTTTGTTTGTGGGTTCTTTTGTGTGGAATCTCAATGTCTTTTTTGTTTTTGCACATTGTATTGATGCCTAAAATCATTATGGTTTTGTTTCAATCAGTCAGGAATTTGATTCAAAATTGCTGGAATCAAACTTTATTATTTTTTTTCTGTAACATGAGTTCAGCTTCACTCTAGTCCTGATTCATACTTTTCATACTGCTCTTTGGCTTCGGTGACAACTGATCAGCTCTGTTTCCTGTGAATCTGGAACCACTCTGAGTTGCCATGAAGTCAATCCAATTTCTATTGGCCGTTCATCCACATACACGTCGACAGCAGAACAAAATTTCATACTTTCAGAACCATAGTGCAATATACAAGAAATAAATGTAGCTGCAATGTAAGCATGATTAAATAAAGTCTGAATAGTGCAAAGAGCCAGGACCAGAGCCAGGTTTGTATCTGAGCTAAGCCAATGTAGCAAAAAGGGTCCAGGTTTTTCCAGGACTGCCCCAGGGCATATGCTTGCCCCCTGTCAGATAGAGAAGATCTCACGTCTGGCAACAGTGAATTCTGCCAGAACCCAGCGGAACCTATAGGTCTATAGACCATGTATAAGAATATCTTATATATATTTACAGGATATGGTACCGCATCACTCCTAGCTAAGAGGGAATGATATCATGATGTTCAGTAAGTTTGTAGCAGGTTCAAAGGAGATTAGATTTAAATGCCCCCCCCCCCCCCCCAAATAGATAGATAGATAGATAAGTAAATAAATAAATAAATAAATAAATAAATAAATAAAAATCCTGGCAATAAATTTGCTGTATCAATGGTGTGATTTACAATTTTATTATAATGTTGCTCACACAACAAATGTTAGTATTAATATTTATACAACGAGTAAAAGAACACTTCTGGACATGATGTTACAGGAAAACAATTAATGACAAGGTGGTTAATAATTAACTCACCACCCCAAAGTTGACTATTTTCCAATGACAGCACATCCTGATGTGTTTTATTCGGCTTACCACAACAATTTGCCAATAATGTAATTTTTTTTCTATGTATTCAAGAACAACACTTCATGCTTTTATCATTGCATCATGCACACATGACCAGGAAACAGTTCTGACATAGCTGATGGTTGATGGTGAACAAAACGCTCTACTCAGTAAACTGCAAAAATGATGATTAGCAAACCTTGGTGCTAGTATGCTGTGTACGGAATCAGCTATATGTAATCTAGGTAGTTTTTTTTCAATATTGAAGAAAAGAGGCACCATGCATTTATAGTTACAAACAAATTAGTTGCTGTTATCACTCACGTTACAGCAACTCTAAATGGTCATTCCCTCATCAGCTGCTCTTTTTCTCTCTCTTAAAACAAACCATTAAAAAATGCTGCTTGTCATGTTACCAAGAATCTGGCAAGAGCAAACCCCTCTGTGTTGAAAACATTCCTGTAGCAGAAAAATCACTAACTCTTACCATGTGCTGACACTGGAGACTCCCTCCATATAAGAGAAGATGTTATCAGAAAACTAATCAAAAACACCTACCAAAAACACCTTCTGACCAATCAGAATTAAGAATTCAACAACACTGTGGTATAAAAAAAAAGTTGGCAGGAGATTGTAGGATCTTTCCAAAAATTTAATGCCAGAATGATTCCAGAACACATAGAACTTGACATAGAGAACCAAAAGTTCCTAAAGTTGTAACATTTAGAGAACATTCTGCTAACATAAAAATGGCACACACCACAGCCCAGTGTTTCACTTTCAATGTGTCTTTAAATTAGTATAAAAGATAATGAGAATAAAGATGAAACTGTGTACAAATAAGAAAGTGTTTAAATAATTTTAATTATGCACATTAGGCATTGTATAAAAATATTTCCAATTTATCATTTTTAATTTAACAAATGCATGTATTTTCTTTTAAAGTTCACTTATAATGCTGAACTGTCAGCATTCTAAAAAAGCAACACTATCCCATATATTCTCAAGTTAAATTACTGAGTATTAATTTGTAGCAATATAAAAATTAGTAATTAATGTTCTGGGAACATTATGAACAACCTCTGTATTGCCACTTTCCCTTTTGGGATTAATATTTCAGCCTTTATCAGGCAGCCCAAGGGCTTACAATCTCCCTCATCACTTATTTCTGGCACTGGCGAAGAATCCAGCGGCTATTCTTCACTTACTGAGTTACAGTGTTGTCTGATAAATGACAGCTTGCAGACAATTTATTGAAGATTATGAGCCTACCAGGTATATTACCCTTGTGAATAGAATTTGTAATAACGGCAATGACTGAAAGGGATCGCATTGGATTTCTAATTCTATCTTCCACTCTTTGCCACAACGTTTACCATTTATAATTTTTTATTCTTTAAAATAGCAAGACAATTTTGCCACTGCTGTGCATTAGCAGTGAGCAGCCTTATGTCAACATTGGTAATATGCATAACCAGTAGCCTAGCTGGTATGTATGGGTTAGCAGGGCCAAGGCCTCCTTTTATTTTCTAGGAAAAAATAAGTGATAATAAGAGTAATTTTTCGGTACCCACATCATCATAGTGGCTGTTAGCAAATGTCTTATTTTTGTGGAAACAAGAACAACAGCACCACCAATGGTCATAAGTAAAAATACACAGAACGGTATGAAGTACAGTAGGGATGTAACCAAATAGCTTACAAAAAAATAGCTTCAAATACAGATACAGAAAGTGGCATTGCAGTAAAATTATGAGTCTGGGACTGATTTCTTTCTAGCCCAGATTGTAGACTGTAGTGATTACACATGGTGAAAGTATTACTTTCTCAATTACTGACGTTTAAAGAAGCGTTTATAGAAAGTAGAAGTAACTAGACTAAGCAAACATTATCGAGTCAAAGTACATATTAAATAAAGGGACAAACAACAGAATGGTAAGTTTCTTTGTTTGAATGAATCAGCTGGCTAAGAGTGAGTGCAGCTTTTCTGTTTGCCATACTCGTTATTCAAAAGACTTAAAGCATAATTACAGACTTGAAACACTTGACTTACAAAAATCTTCCAAAGATTGTGTTCCTCTGTGTAATAGTTTTATGTCTATGATGAGACCCTGCGGTACAATGCTCAGTCCTAATGGGTTTCATAATAATAGTGCTGAGTAACTGGTAGTAGAATTTATCGCCCGTCCATTCAATATGGTGAACAGATGGTACACTGGTATAGATTGACAAAATACACTGTATGGCCAAAAGTATATGGACACTTGACCATCACACTCATATGTGTTCCTTCCTGAAACTGTTGCCACAAAGTTGAAAGCACACAGTTGTATAGGATGTCTTTGTATGCCGTAGCATTAAGATTTGGCTTCACTGGAATTAAGGAGTACAAACCTGTTCTTTATGCCACTGTGCATAAAGCAAGCTGCATTAAGACAGGGTTTGCCAAGATTAGAGCGGAAGAACTTGAGTGGCCTGAACAGAGCCCTGATCTCAACCCCACTGAACACCTTCATAATGAACTGGAACACTGACCTCACTAATGCTCTTGTGGATGAATGAGCACAAATCCCTACAGCCATACAACAAAATCTAGTGGACAGCTGCCCCAGAAGAGTGAAAGATTTCATAATGGGAGAGCAAATCTTGACTGGATTGTTCAAAATGCACATATGGATGAGATGGTCAGGTGTCCATATACTTTTGGCCATATGTTGTATTATTTAGCTCAGGATTTTCTTAAGCATAAGAAAAATACTGTTAAACCATCAGTTATGTGTTATGTGAACACCACTGCCATGCAACTTTGATTGTTTTGAAATTAATATTTAATACATTTTAGTTGCAACTTTTTTGATATCGAAATGTTGTCCACTAGGAACTAGACAATATAGCAATCTCACTGAACTTGCACCTTTGACTATGCCTCAGGCTAAATGATGTTTTTGGCCATAAGCAAGAATCCAGCTGTACACTAGATACGCTCTCGTGGGCATGTCGTGTTTTTTGAAAATGTTTTTTTTTTTTTGTTCTCCCCTTCAGCAAATGCCTTGAAGAGGGGCTGTCAGCACAGCCAGCTACCTCTATAAACTCTGATGGCCCAAGCCGCTTGCGGCAGCATGAATCAAAGTCGGCAGAGAACACTCATTGTGTCAAGGCTCTAAGGACCAGGCCTCAAGTCGGCAGAGTTTTTGAGGAAACTTGAGTGCACAGCTGCAGCGTGCTGTCTCCATGCTGGGTGTAACTTTGCTCTTTGCCTTACAGCATTGGGAGCCATGGTACAGCACTCAGCAGAAAGTTCATCAAAGTTTAAACTGTAACAGGGAAAGGAGAAAGAGAGAAAAGTAAGAGGTTGACATGTTATGATTTGATTGCTATATTACAGCTGATTGATAACTGAGATATTTCTAAGCATGATCAAATACAAGAGCAAAGAGTGTACCATAAATCACAAAAGAAATCAACCGGACTCTTGAGAGGATCCAAATATTATTTGCCAGTGAACATTCCTATTTAATGAACATGTATGATTTCATTTTATCAATGCAACACAACAAACTACAACATTCAAGTAATATGTGGTTCATCAAAATTCCATCACCCCCTTAATCCCTTAGCCCCAAAAGGCAACAAACCCATCCCTAATCTCTCAGTGGTCTGTTTTTACTTCTTTCACAAAAGCCTTTGGTTAAATCCATTTCCAGCCTCTGTGTGTGTGTGTGTGTGTGTGTGTGTGTGTGCGTGTGCGTGTGTGTGTGTGTGTGTGTGTTGTTGAAAGTTTGGGAAACTGTGACAGGACCAACCCCTTTGAAGCCAGAATGAGAGACTTGTTACTCCAAAGCTGGCCAGAACTGATGGCAGTGCTTGCCTTTTTTTCTCCTCTAATCACTCCCATACATTTTACCTCAAGGAAAAAAGGCACAGAGAATGATGCTTGAAATGAGACCCAGCCGAAGGAAAGTGTCCGTTCCTCTGTCTAAGGAAGAACTTGTCACTTCACATTCACTTTACATTGGTTGAGGGTACAGCTCTGCAGCTTAGTATTCAGTGAAATATTGCATAGATTTCCCAAAAGTTTACTGGTTTCATAAGCAGTCATGTTTGTTCTTATTTATTCTACAATATATTTGGGCTTGGACTGTAGAAGAACATAATCAGCAGCAGCTCTTGACCATAGATTTTGGTGGGGCATGATGACATTAATAACAACGTAGCTTTAAACAAACAAACAAACCAAATAAAGTCAAGAAGCTATCTATCCCACTTTTCTAATGCTATAGGCTAGTATCTAGTATACTTTGAGTAACTTTAAGAGTAACCTATATGAGCCAGTTATCCAGCACACAGTCAAGCAGCTTGTTTGGAGCAGTTTTAAAACGTTGTTCGACTTTTTGATACATCTCAAAAACCTGACAAAAGGACCTAAAAGTAGCCCAGAAAATTCAGGCATTGGATAAGAGACACACTGTTCTCCTTTTTCATAACCTTTTCATGGTAAACAAGTACATAAGGTCTGTACATCTAATTTCTGATGTGCAGACCTTATCTACTCCATAATATCCATTGATTCCTTGATTCTAATTAGTTTCAATTCTGAATATTTGTTATCAATCAAGATATCAGGAGTATTTTCAACTTACCCAATCTGGTGTAACACTGCCATTAACTGTCCTGTCTGCTGTCCCTCATCCACAGAAAATGTTCACAGAGCAAACATGGGGCAATAACTACATTTACATGGACAGCAGTAATCTAATTATTGACCTTATTCTGAATAAGACAATATTGTGGTTAAAGTGTTTGCTTTTAGAATACTACTTTCATATTCCTGTTTTACATGTTATAAAAAGAGATCGATTAAGGGCACACGTCATTACATCCCCGTGTCACACTGTCCAACGTTCCCTCCAGAATTTCACATATCAGCACAAAGATCATCTTCATTATGGTACCGTATACAGTTTTGTGTGTTTCATTTCTACGTTTACGAAAGCTTCAAGTGCAGTTAATTATTTGTCATGCTATATGTGCAAATAGACGACGGCGGATACAAATTCTCCAGCAGCAGGCTTCCTCTGTACTTTCATTCATTCATGCCACCACGACAAACTTGGAGGTAATTGATGAAAGTATGAAGTAAGGACTGGTGGGAGAGAAAAAAAAAGAGACAGAGAAAGCCGTGCTCTCTTGTTTGCCGTAAAATGGTTGAGCACTGCTGTGTGTGTACGTGTCCTGTAGTAAAGTACGGTGAAAACTCCCACACGATGTTAATAGTATGATTAAGGTGTGTACATGTCTATAATGCACGTCGATAATGTGACTAAAATAGGAGTACTCCACATGTCTTAATTCGATTTGTGTTTACTTTGAGTATGGCTTTAGCCGGGTTAAAGTCATCAGAAATCGCTGTTTACATGGTAGTTTCTTCAGAGTTCTTCAGAGTATTGTCTTAATCGGGTTAATATCGGAATATTGTTGACCATGTAAATCTACTGACTGATTCTTAACCCAATGGGCCTCTATTAGCGCTTGTTGCAGTTCCTATTTTTGACCAGTAGGTGCAATAATGACTCTATGAAGCTAAATAGGAAAATAACTGCTCTGCCCCATGATTGTGTAACATCTAGAAAGGCAAGCAAATCAGTGGAACAGTGGCTTATATCTGTTAAATAGAAACAATAAAAAAGAAAAAATATTGGTTGTTGGTTATTCAAAAGAGGTAATTAGTATTTCAATGGATTTTTTAAAATATGGATGGAGTTGTGAGTAAGATACTTGAAGATACTGTTAATGAAGATAACCTTTGTTTTATAGCTGATGTAAGTGGTGTGCCTCTGCTTCACCTGCCCCTATGGTCGAGCCTCCAGTGAGCATAATGGTATTAAAGGTTTACACAAAGAAGTCTAGAAGTGTGTAACTGTGGTGAAAAAAAACTAACTTTCAAATACAACATTCTCAATTTCCATTGCTCAACACAAACTTTATTGTTTTACATTTGAGCGAGGATAAACACATAACCACAAGTTCTTTTGAATGTTTAAACATATCCGGGAAATTCATACCCTTTGATATCTGAGTTAAACAAGGAACCATGTGTTGCTTTCCTAACAATGTGACACAAACACATGTGTATACATCTCTGAATGAAAAATGTGGCATTTCTTAACAAAAATGTTTTCAGATAAAATACAGTGTGTGTGTGTGTGTGTGTGGGGGGTTTAAAGCAAATGATGCATGCTTATGGTTTGTTTGGCTTATTTTGCAACATGAGGTTTCTACTTGGACAGGAAGAACTAAATCAATATTTGTGAAAAAGCATACAAGCTAAAAGGTTCAAGAAAAGTTGTTGCAGTGTGATATTCACAGGAAACTGGGCAAAGATTCAACAAAAAATTATGATTGATGGCAACAGTTCAACTCTCCTTCCAGGTCTATACACAATACAGGCCCTGATTTCAGCTTATGGATGCCACCCACTAGCTGTTTGCGCATGCTAATGTGACCAGCCGCTCTTCTAAATGATTGGCATCTCGAAAAGGCAATGCAAAAGGTGTGTGTGTCCATCTGTCTGGAAAATGTGCTGCGTTGGTGTTGGTCCAGCCTTTAGATGTGGAAACCATAGCAGAACAGTGGCCACTGCAGATGTGACTGCATCTCACTTGCTTTGGCCATTTGTGTTATGCTTGGCTGAAATGACTGATATAATCATCTGAGATATGCACTGGCACGGCCACCAGCAAGCGACAGAAAGAAGCACAGATCGAGAAATAATGGCAGATCAAGTATAACTCGCACTAATTTCAAGTGGGGTTTTCACATTAGGGATTCAGTGGCTTTGTTTATTGACTTTGACTCTGTGTGCTCTGCCCAGGCAATCTCAGAACACACAATTACTTCCTCATGTGTCCTTTTTTACACATCCAAAAAAAAAAGAGAAAAGAAGCATGAAAAAGACAAACCATGAAACAAGGACGCATGTCAAAACAGAGAATGTCCTTGAAAACCTCACCCAAAATAAAACTTCTTCTTTCGAGCCTTCAAAACATTCTGTGCCACTTTTGGGTTAATCAACAGTGACACAACACTTTTCGGAGCTGGTGAAATCTCCATTGCGAGAAAGCCGAGATAGAAGAATAACAAACGTGGAAAAGTGACTACACAGGCGGCAAGGGTGACGAGGCACTGAAAATGGCAGCTGTCAAGTGAGCTGACGAGGAAATGAGCGAGCGAAGGCCCTCGCTCTCTGAGCACTTTGTCACATGCTGTAGATACTTCAAGGGCCAAAGAGGAGATCTGGGACGGCATTCTTATCACAGTGACTGAAGAGCATTTTCATCCCTCTGAATGGGAAGGCATGCGTGAACACCTAGGTAAATACATTACATGAAGTTCCTTTTTAGTCAACTTGCTGTACGGGATAAATGGCAAAAATCCCAAACTGTCCAATCAAAAGGCAATTTTTTATTTGTTGCTTTAAGGGGAAAAAAAGCTCATAGAAATTAATAATGTATCATTCTAGGGGCTAACATAGCTTATTAATAATTTAGTCCTTCCTTTAAAATAAACCTGGACATGTTATTTATTGTATATTTACTATTTTAAAAATGTGACCTTTCCCAAACGTTGTTCAATAAGAATTAATTCATTTGTTAGCATTAATAATATTTTATTTTATATTGCTTCTACTAGGAAATAAATTATATTGCGAATTGCTGGAATCCTTAACACAAGTTGATAAAAGTTGTTAAAAAAAAATTATGTTTATCACATAGCATGACATAGCAATCCTACACAGTGCACAGAAAGCTGCCTATGGCAAATATAACTGGAGTGTGTGTAAAAATAAATAAATTTGTAAATAAATAAATAAATAAATAAATAAATAAATAAATAAATCATAATGGACCATTTCTCAACAGGTGTTTTCCGCAAATTAGGTCTAATCCAGTGTAATGGACAGGCTTTGTTAATAGCATGGTTTCTCTCAAGGGGAACAATTACTAAAACTGTGAAGTATTTCCAATACCAGCATGGCAATACTTGTTGTGACTGAGAAATCTCAGGAAATACTGAGTTCCTCAAAAGAATATATTATGCTCATGACTATGTGTTGTTTGCACTTTATTTCAGATTGGGATTGTGAAAGGAAGTTTAGTTACATTTCCTTTGACGCTACGTCCTATACCTTATAGCTACGTCTATATTTGTATGTGTAAGTTGGTTGCACAATTTGGTATGTGAGCTTGTGTATGTGAAAATCTCATATTTAGGCCTGCTGTTACATTATGGCTATTTTCTCACAGCAAAAGCTCTTGGGAAATAAGAGACATACAAAACATTGACTCAGAAGGGGAAGCAAAGCATTGCTGACATGAATCCATACAGCTTTAGACAGGAAGTTGAGCAAACAATCAGCAGGAGCAGGTGTCATTTGATGGACAAAGCTGCCAGCATGAGGCTGCTTGTCATGAGGGTAAATAGAAAGATGAAGAGGAGAGAGAGAGAGAGAGAGAGAGAGAGAGAGAGAGAGAGAGAGAGAGATTCAAATTGTAGTAAAGTAGGAATTTTATTGGCCTGCCTCCAAAATGGTTTTGGCTGATGTTAATGCAGAAATAAAATGGATTCGAGGAGAGTATTACAAATGCTATTTGGGGGAACTGTTTGTGGGAGTGGCTCAGGAAGATTGTTTGTATAAACACTGTATAGGAATTCATGGCCTCACGAATGCAAATTTGTAAGAATTCAAAAAACAGTTAGAGTCAGGGGTTGATTTATATGAAGCTTGGAAGCTGACAAATGTATTTGAATAAGAAGGAAATGTTTTTGAATTATACACATCATATTACAATAGAATACATTATTTTGTATTGTGTTTAGGGTTATTTTTTAAAGGTTTATTGGCACCTGACACATGTGGGACACATATTTGTTGCCACAAAGTTGGAAGCACCCAATTGCATAGGATTTGTATAATAATTCTATAATTGTGTTTGATGTCCCAAAACCTGTTCCAGCAAACAATGTCCCTGTGCACAAAGTGATGTCCACAAATACATGGTTTCCCATGGTCTTCCACAGGTTGGTGTGGAAGAACACAAGTGACATGACGACTGCAGTCCAGACCTCCACAGCAGACATCAGTGCCTGATCTCACTAATGTTCATGGGGCTGAAAGAGCACATATCCCCACAGCCACACTCCAAAATCTTGTGCAAAGCCTTCCCAGAGGAGTGGTGGTTATTACAACCGCAAAGGACGACTAAACCTTGAATGGGACGTTCAAAATGCACATGAGTGTCATGGTTAGGCCTTTTGTCCATATAGTGTAACTAGTTGGGTCATGCTAACATCAGCTTTTAGGACTTTAGCGTCTTCAGTACTCCACTTAACTCTACTCTGGATGCTTCACCTTTGTCAGGGATTTGGTTGAGGCAGCAGATGCAAGTGCAGATTTTATTGAAAACGTGTAACACAAACAACCAAAACCGTGAAACAAGAACCATAAACATAAACACTAGATATAAAGCAACAAGCAGACTACAATCCAGGCTGCAGCGCACATGACAACACACACAATACAACAACAAAAGCTTGATAATGAAGCATACAGAAACCAGGAATTACGTGGGGGTGTTGAGTGCTCAGTGAGATGTTTGACAAGGTAATGTGACATACAGGGGGTAATGGGTAATGTGGTCAAGTGCCGATTTCGGCATGACCATGACAGCCTTTGGCCTAATTTACATGAAATCTGTATTTTGAGATTTGAATTTTTGAGATTTGTATTTAGCGTTCAAATTTGTCAAATGATATAGTATTTTTAAAGGCAAATTTTAACCCCTTGTAAAACAAAGAAAAAACACTGGCCAAAATTTACATGTATTAATTAAAATTAAAAATGTATTTAATTTAATGTGATTCATGCATGTAATTCAAAGAAATATAATTCAGAATCAATTAATTTGGTCAGCTCCCAAGCTCCATAGAATTTAATGCTTCTAGCTATTCATATATTCATATGAGAAGAGAGGGCATGCAACTTAACTTTATATGAAAATTATAAAAAATAATAAATTGTTCTGTGTTCTATGATGGACTGGCATCCCATCCTGAATGTATTCCCACTTCAAGCCCAATGTTCCCAGGATAGACTCCAGATCTTTCATGACCATGACCAGGATAAAGCAGTTACTGAAGATGAATGAATGAATGAATGAATGAATGAATGAATGACTAGATGAATAAATGAATAGATTGATGGATGGATAAATGAATAGATGAATGAACGGATGAATGAATGAATAGATGAATGAATAGATAAATGAATGGATACCATGAATGGCAAAACCCAACCAAATTTTTGAGCCCTAAACTTTAAGGCCTTATTAGTCACAACACTACATTCAGCACAGTTTATGTTATCTTTAGCAATGCTCCAGTCTCATTCCGGTCAGGTTACTTTTCCGCCCCCATTTCTTCCCCTGCCACACCAACTCTCTCTCTCTTCACCACCAAATACCATTAACTGCACTGATTGAGTCTTCTTTACAGGTCAATCTTCACTTCAGCAGCCCTGTCTCCTTTGATTTCCCCTCATTCCTGGTGCAGGAGTGATCAGGAATGTGCAGGCACTCTGCAGAATCCCCTCATTAGGCTGACGGGCCCAGTCGCAGCAACCATTAACTCCATTCCGGCAAAATTCATCGCACTGCCAGATAAGACAGATGAGAGGAGACACAAGGAGGGTGGGGGCCTGATTTGGACTGGAACTGTGTCAATGCACATCCAGCCGTATTCAGCACATCAGTGATGGACGTCTGTCTGTGAACTGTCCAGCAGCAGAGATTTTCGCTGCATCAGCATGGTTTAGCAGAATGAAATTTGCGCTCCATTGCCACTAATTTTGCCACTAATCCTTATTTCACTGTTTGTAGATCACCATTCATCACTCATCTACTTTGACCGTCTGCTGCTCTGGATGATCTCAAATGGATGCAGTAAAGATTTGCACATAAACAGTTTATACCTGTCACACCCTTTTTTCCATGGATAATCTCACCTGGATACTGTAGATTTGTAACTGAAAACTGGTGCTGCAATCATAATAGCTGTCTTGTGTTCATCCCAGCACTGTTATTCACAATATACACACTGAGTACTGAAGATGATGGGTTCCCTTTTGAGTCTGCTTCCTCTCAACATTTCTTCCAAATTGTTTCATTGAGATTTTTCTTCCCATTATCACATTTGACTTGCTAATTACATTCATCCATCCATCCAATATTCCATACTGCTATTTTCCATACCACTTATCATGCAGGAGCCTGCAGCCTATCCCAGAAAACTCAGGGTGCAAGCTGGGGGACACCCTGGACAGGGTGCCAACCCAATGCAGGGCACAATAGCACACACATTCAGACACAACAGACAATTTGGGGAGTGGAGGAGTACCCGGACTAAACACCCAAAACACCCAATGTAACTCTGTGGTTCCACATGGATACCCTAAACTGATATAAAAAGAAAGGTCTTGGTTAAGGACTTCAGTAAACTTACTGTTTGCTGTCTTCAAGGCATGGCACTTTCTGCATGAAATTAATCCTACACCTTCATCTTTTGTCATGGAACTTTACTCTTAATGAGTTTCAACACCTCAATGAATCTTGCAATTAGTTCAATTGTTTTCCCTGTCACTTCTGATTATTCATATCACTGTAATGTCCATGACAAAAGAACTAGATTAGAACTTAGAAACTATGATACATTTTCAAACACATCACCATAATCAAGTGTGGAACTCACATACACTGTTAACAATACCCATACTCCTTAAGAGGCATCAAGTGAATATACTGAATATGATTATTATGCATGTAACAGTGTATCGTGATTAAAAATATTTGATTGTGTTTCATTATCACTCTTATTAAAATGCATTGTGCTTTCCATGGCTTAAAGCATGACATTTTGTAATCACACTGTATTAATCAGAATGCATCTTCAAGTTTTCACTTATGATAAGTCAGCTAATCAGATGAAATGACTTCAATGATCACTTCAGCAATAGATTTAGACAGGGAAAATGTAGTGCATGTTCATACATTTTCATCAAATACTTAAAATGAAATACAATACAGGACACCTCGAGGTGTAGTGAAATTTTGTGGTGTAGTGTGTGTGTGTGTGTGTGTGTGTGTGTGTGTGTGTGTGTGTGTGTGTGTGTGCGTGTATGTGTGTGTGTATCATAACACTTGGAATGCCTTCTTTAGTTTCTTCTCAAATGTAATTGTGTTTGTTTTGTTTAGTAAGTTTTCAGGGTCATAACTAACCCAATATTCCCAATATGGGACCCAATAATACACCTAAATATTATTACCTCAGAGAAGGTACATGATTTATATAAAAACATATATTTTAGATTTTTTTTATATTCTATATTTTTTTATATTTTATATTATATTTATTAAGATACAAACCAGCACCATTAGAATTTATTTATGTGCACTGGTACAGAACAGAAAATATTAATAATGGACACTAAATGTCCTTTCTAATATTATTTCTCATTACAGAAGTTGCATTCTTCAGGCCACATGTGCTCATATTAAATATATTTCTTATTATTTATTTACATTTTTATGTATGTATTTATTTATTCATTTTACAAGCTAAATATTGCTGTTTATATTATTAGTAAATAATAGTATTTTATTACTATTATTAAACATATTATTTATTAATATTGTCATTACTATATATCATTGCTATTATTTATTATATATATATATCACAATTGTTCCACTCTGTTTAATGCACCCTAAACTGCATCCAGCTGCTATTTGTACTTCCACTGTAATGAAAATTATAACTGAGCCTTCCATTTTCACAATATTTGTATATTAGGATGGTAATTGTGTTGGTTGTGTTGTCTGAGATGTGTGTTGCATGTATCGTGTTGTGACTAAGCATCAAGAAAAATTGTTAATACATGTAAACGTATAAGGTGAATAAAATAATACTGATTCTGAAAATAATTTAAATATATCACCTAGTAATTTGTGTTTTTAGTCATTTTTTCATTCTAAGCCCATGATAATCCTTTCTGCCCATGTGTGCATTCTAACTGTCACGAACTTTGACTTATATTATTATTAT
This sequence comes from Ictalurus punctatus, assembly GCF_001660625.3. NCBI lineage: Eukaryota > Metazoa > Chordata > Actinopteri > Siluriformes > Ictaluridae > Ictalurus > Ictalurus punctatus. The sequence goes on along the minus strand of NC_030437.2, from coordinate 13,327,108 downwards.
GTATGACAGTAGTTAGATAACATAACCTGAGGGTGTGTAAATACTGTGTGCTTAGTAAGGTGCCACCCGTCCACACGGATAGGAAGCACTATCAAGTGCAAACATGCCTGTAATCACAGGAAGTTGGTAAGTAATCATGGAACATCCCTGTGGAATTTTCATTAATGTTTTATTGTATATGTTTAGTCACAATGATGACACAGATTTTTGGTTGGATTGTATGTGGGGGAAATTTGTTTTTGAAGCAATTCAGTGTAATTTTATAGCCCAATGCAGTATTTCACAAGGCTTGTAAGATATCCAATACAAGCTCTCAGTTTGATTTCATAATGTGCTAGTTAGTTAAATCAAAGTGATTTCTTTGAATATGCTTCAGGAATTTAGTTTGCACACACTTCAATGTATAGACCCTAGACGTGATTATAGTTCACATATAAAACCCAAAGAGTGTCATGGTGGCACAGTGTGCATTGCTGCCTCACAGCTCCAGGGTCCCTGATTCAATCCTTGGCTTACTGTCTTTATGGAGTTTCACATTTTCTCCCTGTGTGCACATGGGTTTCCTTCAGATTCCACGGTTTCCTACCACCTCCCAAAAACATGCCTGTAAGCAGATGGACTACAATAATTTCACCTAGGTTTGTCTATGAATGCGAATGTTAAAAGCTAAAAATAAAATAAGTCAACTACATAGAAAAACAATAAAATAAATACATAAAAAGTACAACATACATAACGAACAGGACAAAATAAGTGTGTCAGTCACATAATGCAAAACAGGAAAAGGAAGGACACAAGTTTAATAAAAAAAAAAGACAATGTACAGAAAAGAAAAAAGAAAGAAAAACAGCAGTGTGAAAATCAGATTTTAAAATATAACATGATGACAAGTAAATTAGCTAACTAAAGGAAACAGTATGCTATGTTTATCGTATACTTAATATGGCTACTTTGAGTTAACTTTTGATAAAAAAAAAAAAAAAAAATCTGTTAGATAATGTAATGCTATGACTCTGAGGAGCCTACAGAAACATTGCTTTCCCATCACTTTCTCATCTACGCTGATAGCAAACAAGTGATTATCCATTCATTCATCCATTTTCCATACCGCTTATCCTACACAGTGTTGCGGGGGAGCCTGGAGCCTATCCTAGGGAACTCGGGCCACAAGGAAGGGGACACCCTGGACGGGGTGCCAACCCATCGCAGGGCACAATCGCACACACATTCCCAGGCTATAAATAACTTGGAAATGCCAATCAGCCTACAACGCATGTCTTTGGGACTGAGTGAGGAAACCAGAGTACCCAGAAGAAACCCCTGAAGTATGGGGAGAACATGCAAACTCCACGCACACAGGGCGGAGGTGGGATTATAAGTGAGTAAATTTTATTTATTTACTAGAAAACAATGATTTGTCTGCTATCAACATATTTAGCTGAGGCCTGTGAGGTCTTCTTTAACACCACTGACTGCCAAGTCTTTATTATGTTCGAAATGATTCAATGTAAATTTCAATTCAAACACCAGTCTGACATATTGACTTAAATTATGTCCATTCTTTCTCAGTTCTGCCTTTTTCTTTTTTCAAACCCATTCCAGCATTTCCTGCTCTCAGACTGCACGAGAGACTTAATTTGCGTCAGCATGCATCTTATTAGCGACCTAACTGAACAGTTTTCGGGATAAATGAAGATATTTTTTACGGAGTAATTCACTGTAAACAAATGTAACCTTATTATTCATAACGTTTGCTTTAGGCGAGCAAGTTTACCGTTTTTTTTTCTTCCCACATCCTCCAGCTGTTGGGTGTACCACCCTAATCCTTCCTTCCAACATCTGTCTGCACATGCGCATTACAGGTCTGACTTTCCTCAGAAGTAAAAAGTTTTGCATGCCAGCTCGTAAGAAGTTTGTCTATCACTTGATAAAACCGTACGAAGGGTAAACGCGGAAGAATGGAGAAATCACGTTAATGACGTCGTTATGCTTATTCATCTACAGGAAGGATTTTATAACTTTGTTTCATAACACTTGGGGCATGTTGCGCCAGAGCAGTACATGTAACCGAGGCGCTATTGTTCTTCTTCACTTGTCACTCTGTTCACTGCATTGACGGCACGGTCTGGTGTATTTTTATTTTTATTTTTATTTTTTAAAAAGATATATATATATTTTTTTATGATAGACTATTCATACTGACCAAAAACTCGCAATAGCGTCAAATAATGTCAAAGAAAACTTTTTGCGTAGAGAAACACTTCACTGCGGCCGCCACTGCGCTTCTGCTGCTCGGCTTCATTTCATCATTCAGAGCAGAAACGGCTCCATCCTGTCATGGAGCTTACGACCTCTACTTCGTGTTGGACAGGTTAGTTGACGAGTTCTGCACACTTCATAAGTTATTGTTGATGTCTTTCTTACAGAGCTGTTTTCTGTTCAAACGTGTCACTTACAAACTGTTCAAACGTGTCACTTACAAACTGTTCAAACGTGTCACTTACAAACTAACGGTTAGTTTTTGAAGAACCTGTAAGAGTAAACGTTCTTGCTGGAAATTTTTTTCTTGTAACAATCACAGAAATTCTAATGGTATCCAGTACAAATACCATTAAAAACCGTCAACTAACCATTAAAACCATTACCATATTTGGTCCTTAATGGTATCCACTAGGCATAACATGCCACAAGTAGAAGGCAACAGATTACCAGTAGAAACACACGGGGACCATTACAGAGCCCCTTAAGTTAAAACCAATACAATTCTCATTATAACCATTAAAACCATTATAAATTCTACAAGGGTCGCCCCCCCAGCAGGGTTTACACCAGTGTCACGATATCCTGTGAGAAGTTATTCAGTTCAGTTTGATTTGTAACAATATTTGTCACAAAGCACGGAGCTTTAAAGAAATCCGGATGTAAATTTATATATTTAGATTCCTATTGTGCAAGCCTGAGGCAACAGTAATAAGGAAAACTCTCTGAGACAACAAGAAGAACTCTTGGGAGGAACTATGGGTGAAACCGGATAGTATGATAATAACCATCTTCCACCCTTGTATACTGTAAAGTCAAACTGTACTTTGTGAAAGGTGTTGATAAGAGTCCTGGGATGAGCACAGAACAGTGTTTATGATTACAGCAGCAGTTTTTAGGGACAAATCTACTGTACAGCATTTGGCTGAGATTGTCCACTGATGCAAGGGTAAGACCTGGGCATCAACTGTGATGTTATGCTTTCAGTGAGTGGTTCTCAAACTCTTTGCATACAGAGACCCTTTTAACTACTAAGTAAATTCCAACAGACCCTCTCAGTACAATTTATTTTATGAATATAATCCAACAGAGGTCCAGTTTGGCCTTATTGAGGCTGATAGTCTGATTTGTTTTTGGGTACATGAGGTTTTTATTAAACATCTTTGATTCAAATAACCAGTTCAATAGGCTAATAACTTTAAGAACTTAATGATAAGTACAGGGTGTCCCAAAAGACTCCATACATGGGGGACTGTGTTTGCCAACACTACGTCAGTTGTACCTTTGTCAGTGGATGTTCGTGGATGTTGGTCCACAAAATTTCTAGTTTTTTGGAATTTGTTAATATGTTTGGCAACAGTGTCGGTGTGATGTGACATGTTTCCTGTTACAGTCCATCACAACCTTGTGACAGCTTCCTGATCCAGCAATAGAACAATTACAATATGTTCTTCTTTTGTCAAAGGCATTCTTAAAGGCTATCTGAAAAAAAAAAAATATATATATATATATATATATATATATATATATATATATATATATATATATATATATATATATATATATATATATATATATATTGTAAACTGAGTATGAAACATTTTGGAAGACATTTTGTTACAAAGTGTTTATTTATAAAGTGTCTATAAGTGGAGACTTTTGGGGCTCCCTGTATAGTGACATTTGATAACAGTAAGTGGTAATTTTAAAAAAATAAAAAAATCTGGGCTTCCTGCTTCTTATGCTTCATGGACACCACTTTGAAGACTACTGCCTTAGGCTAGATGTAATTGCATCATGAAAAACTATGATATTTGCCAAAATTTTTAAAACAGTGTTGTTATTGTTGTTTTTTCAAGAGAAATATAACAGGGAATTGTCTGCCTTATCCTGAGTCTATTAAAGTTTAAGAACAACCGTAACGAATCCATTCAACCTCCTTAATACTATTCCAGTTGTAGCACAAACAAACAAACAGCCAAACAAATTCAGTGCTACTCTTTGAGGTCTTTAGCTCAGTACTAAACACAGCTCACTGGCAATAACTATAATAACTGGTCTGACAAGATTTATCCAGATTCAACAGTTTGCAGAGATGTAACAGCTTTTCATTTTCTATAAATTTCTCCCTAAAGGCAACTTGTGCATATTTCTTTATTATTGGGCCCTAGAACATTGTAGTAATTTTAACCATGTATACAAAGCTGTTGTGAAAGAGAAGGGATGCTGCTTATTAAGGTGTTAAGTTTCCTGCCAGCCAGGTTATTTGAAATGTCTAGTAGTAGAAAATCCAAGGGTTTTTGTCAAAAAGTGTTCAAAATTATGACATAAATCCAGTTGCCTTGAACTACTCCTACTACTACATATGTTCAGTCTGCAGAAACTCCTTTGAACAGAAACAGTTTTGAGGAATTCTTTATGCTCTTGTTTGTTTAGGTTCATGATTATCTTTATTTCCTTATCTTTTAAGAAATGCTGGTTGGCCACCACCCAGACATCAAGGAAATTACAAGATGCTAACACAAATCTGTGTTAGCATCTTGTAATTTCCTTGATGTCTGGGTCTTTGCTCTACTTATGAAGTGAAGATACAGACCAAGCTTCTCCATAATACTAATGATAGCCTCAGTTTATGACTAAACTCATAGGCTGACACTGTTTTATGAACACTTTAGTGTTGCAGGCCTGCTGTGATGAAATTTGATTTGAACAATTAACCCACATAAAATGTGCAGTTTTTTTAAAAAAAATTTCTTACTTTTGTACCGGAATATGGCTTGATCCTTAAATAACAATACAGTAGTTGTTTCTGCTTTTTGTTTTTGAGAGGTAGATACAGTAATTCAGAGTTACTATTCAGCATTAATGTAGCCATGATGGAATTTCCACTGGTGAGACAACTATCCTGTTTGTATGAATCATATTTATTTTCACTGTTGTTATTTATTTATTTATTTCCAATGTTTTCTTGTCACTATCATACACTTTACCTGGCTGCTTCTGCAATAACTGGTATGTCCATATTTGGTATTAGCTAATCTGCTGAATATTCAGTCATAGCATGTTATGTTTACATTTATACCATTTTAAATTATAATGTTACTCCTTGGCACATATCTTTTGCACTACATGCTATATTGGACACTTCCACACTAAAACAGTGTACTGTTCGGCGCTACACTGTCACTTACTGTGCCTATTGTCCTGTTTTAATAGTACTGTACTGTCCTGTTTTGTTAGCACACGTTTGCATGTGCACTTTATGTAAATATGTGTGGATCTTATTTAGTTCTATGTTGTCTCATGTGGTTAGTGTCTTGTTTTATGTAGCACCATGGTCCTAGAGGAACGTTGTTTTGTTTCACTGCGTACTATACCTGCTGTATATGGTTGAAATGACGGTAAAGCCACACGAAATTGAACTTCTGTTTAAAAGAATTAGCAAATAAAACTTGACTGAGTCAGCAAGCACACCAAAACAACCACATCAAAAACCACAATGTTCCGTTTTATTTTTGCTTAAATATACAGACGGGTTGCAGTTCCTGGTGTTCATGCTCCCAATACAGTTCTAGAGACTTGCAGAATATATGACAAGATGAATTGAAGCTCTTCTGGTGGCTCATGGTGGCATAACACCTTACTTATAAATATACTTATAACCAATATTTTTGTGACCTCCATTAACTTTGTGATTTTATCCTCTTTATTACAGGTCGGGAAGTGTCTCGAAAAATTGGGTTCAGATCTATGAGTTCGTGAGAAATCTCGTAGACCGCTTTGTGAGGTAAGAAGTCCTGTATTTTTTCCATAAAAAATATTGAAAGTATATGCAAGATTAATTAATTATAGTGCCTTATACTGTGAAACAGAGTGCACAATTCAGTTCATCTTACCACACATCCGGCTTGGAAATGATTCTGAAAGGGGGAGGGGGATTTCAGATATGGAATAAACAAAAAAAAGCCCTGATGAATGTTGAACTTACGTAACGTTGACTCAATGTATGTGCCAGTACAGACGGTAGCGACCTAGCCAGAAGAAAGCAGTCTGCTTGAGAAAATAGCAAAGGGAGCAGGTGGGAGTGGGTGGCAGAGAGGCTCAGTCTTCTGGGCTGCGAGAATGGCCATTTGCACCAAAACCTTCCAACGCCACACTTATCCCTCACACATAACGGGAGGAGAGGCAGAGAATGTACTTTAAGGAATGGCGTGCGAGAGTAGACCAGCACAGTCTGCTCTTGACTTTGACACTCTTCTGTTGCACCATGTGGAATCTGCTGGCCCTTTTCCTGTTCATGCTCTCTCTCTTGTTGTTTCTTTGTTCAGTGTTAGATAGACCAGCTGTATCAAACGTTAATTAAATCATTAGTCCAAAGAGGATTTGCTAGGAGATCCCTAGTTGCCTCAGTATTGTACGATAAGTCTCAACAATTCTGCTGTGAGAGCTTGAAGTCTGAACTCGGTGATGCAACCTTAAACTTGCTTCACTTAACAGTACATTCACCAGCCTTCCTCAATTGTCCATGGCTTAATCATGCACTAAAATATTGAAAATGATGATTGACATTTTTTGTCACTAGAGGTTGCCTATTTGAGCATATTGGCTCTATTTTCATGAATAATCTCATGTGGGGGATGATTGCAGGTTGAATGTGTCAGTGAAGTGCGAAAAAGCGGCACCTCTCCTTATGCTCAAGAGTCCTGAGACCTGACTAGCTGTGAGGTCTGCAACCCAACATGTTTCAGTGCTATATTAGCTTTAGTGACAGAAGGTTGACAGAAAGACCAACTGCTTGACGAGCTAGGTTAATAATCCGTAGTTTATATGCAAAACGCTATTGTTTATTCTTGTCTAGTTCTTATGTAGGGAAATATATCATATATAAAAATAATTTAAGGAACATATAATACACCAGAATGATGTAAAATAAAGTTGTGGGCTAGAAAGTGGGTTTTATTTATGAGGCGCCACATATATAAAAAGCAGTCATGTATTTTGGATGTGCCGAGTGCAGGGTGAGTCACTCAGCATGGTTTTCATTAATCACTTACTTCCTCCTGAGGGGATTTTTTACAACTATGTCACACCTTTTTATTAGACGGCCATACCAGCATCTTATTCATAGCATGACTCTGTTGAGATCTTAAGCTGTGTTTAGATGTTGACATGGCAGAAGACTAAGGGCTGGCATTATTTTTAGGAACACTATTTAAATAATTATATAATTATTGAATTAACTAAATGTTAGTCAATGTATATGAATACATTTCTTATAAATGCTTTGAACCATTCTGTTCTATTTGGGTCACTTTGAAGTGGAGCAATATTAATTGACTAAATGACTATTACTATAGGCAAGGTGGCTTAGAGGTTAGCAATTTTTCCTCGCACCTCTGGGGTTGGGGGTACAAATTCCGCCTTTGCCCTATGTGCACAGAGTTTCTCCCCATGCTTCAGGGGTTTCCTCAAGGTACTCTGGTTTCCTCCCCAAGTCCAAAGACCTGCTTTGTAGGCTGATTGGCATTTCCAAATTGTCTGTAGTGTGTGAATGTGTGTGCAATTGTGCTCTGAGATCTCTTTGCATCCAGGCACCACTGTGACCCAGAGTAGGATAAGCAGTATGGATAATGGATGTATGGATGAACAACTACTAGAAACAAATTTTACACTATGAAAATTTACGTGCTTGACTTAATTTGCCATTATATATATATATTACAGATCAGAGAATATGTTTAGCTCTTTTTTTCCCTGAGGAACATAAGGGTTAAGTTGAATTTTGTTTAAATTAAGTATTATGTACAAACTATGTTTATTTTCCATTGCAGCCCCAATATGAAGGTTTCATTCATTGTTTTCTCAACAAGCGCAGAAATAATTTTGCCAGTCACTGGAGACAGGTACAGTTGTGCTACAAATACTATTCGAAGTATTATAGTCTATGTTGTATAGATTTAAAGAAGCCAAATGTGCTATAACTGTTCTAAAATGTTTTTTAAATAGAGAATAGCAATATCACTGAATCATAATAGCCAGGAAGTATTATGTAATTCAGCATTTTACCCTGCAAACTTAGCATTTTACCCTGCAAATTCAGCTCCCAATTAACCACTGCCTTTATATGTTATTGCATTCCAGAGCAAAGATTGAGGAAGGCCTACAGAAACTGAGTAAAGTTATACCTTCAGGTGAAACATATATGCATGAAGGAATTATAAAGGTAAACAAGAATATTTACCCACTAGACTCATGAATGCTTATGTACTGTAGATGCTGTGGATGTTGGGCTGGAAATATATTCTACACCTGTATAACTGTATAGAATACAATGCAAATGAACATATTTGTGGAACATATTCGCAGGACTGCGTTTAAGTCCTGAGCAAGCTAATTGTAGTGTACGGCATGATTACATCATATTACAGTACATCATATCCTCCTATTTACAGTACATACCAAATCTTATACATCATTGAAATATAAATGAATAAGATGAATAAGTATGATTTTCACTCGATGTAACAGATTATTTCATATCATTATGTCTGGAATTTAAAGGATACTAGTTTCACTCACATTCCAGATAAGCGATAAGCAAGTGTTCAGGACATGTTCAAGACATGTCAGGACATGATCTTGTTAACACACATTCAACATCTTGGCTCTGAAACTTCACTGTTTACTTTTTAATATTTTTGTGGGTCTTGCATGACTGCATTATTATAAATTACATGAACATACAGTACAGTATATATATACATGATGCACTCCTATGTGTCCTCATCTTCAGGCAACTGAGCAGATGAAAGAACAAACCCAAAAGTCTTCAAGCATCATAATTGCTTTGACAGATGGGAAGCTTGATGTATATGTCCATGAACTTACTGTAAAACAGGTAAGGTCATTTATATTGCTGTGACAATGAGTGTGGTGATGCAGGAGAAATACCATGTTCCCTTGTTTTTTTCTTGCAGGCAGAAGTAGCAAGGCAGTATGGAGCTCGTGTATATTGTGTTGGTGTTAAGGACTTTGACAAAGATCAGGTAAATAAATCTTCTGCAAAATGTAGCCCTGCTATGAACAACTGACAATGAAAATGAACACAACATCATCACATAGACATTCTACTTGTGTATGATGCCTTTGAAAACATGAGAAGATGATTTTGTTGTAACATTTTTTAACACAAACTTCTTTGGTCTTGCACATTTGAATGTGGTTATTTTGCTGAGTACCAGCTTGTACAATCGCTGCTCTTTCTTCCTGTGTGGACATGAGATGAAAGACAGATATTGGAGCGGAAAAGCTTAGCCATGACCAATGTTTCTGTTACTGAAAGTTCATTCCTGGTCACCGTTTAACATTCCTATGTTTCTGCCTACAGCTGGCTGATGTGGCTGATAGTACAAATCAAGTCTTCCCAGTCAATGATGGCTTCCAGGCTCTCAAAGGAATTGTTAATTCGGTAAGTTATTTTGTGCAGCTTATGTAATTTATAATGCCGATTTTGCCATTTTAAATTTGAACTACAGAAATATCCACTACTGTAAATGTACGCTACTTTAACTATATCATAGGTCAAGTGAAGTTGTCTCTTTGCAGAAACTGACTTGGACAAATGATATTTCCTAAAATAAAATACAGAAACATGTTTCTAAAAACTGGTCTAAAAATGCTGTGGCATGCTATTTAGCGAACTGTACAACCAGATTACAATAACTCTGACCAAGTTTTTACATAATGCACTTATAGCAGTTACAGTGCCTTGCATAAGTTGACAGTCCACCACCCCCAGCATTTAACTTTTCCACATTTTGTAGCATCACAAACTGAATTAGGGGCCTTTGGTTAGCACACTTGCCTTACACTTCTGGGGCTGGCGGTTTGAATCCCGGCTCTGCCCTGTGTGCGAGGAGTTTGCATGTTCTCCCCATGCTTCAGGAGTTTCCTCCAGGTACTCTGGTTTCCTCCCCCAATCCAAAGATATGCATTGTAGGCTGTAGGCTGATAGGCATTTCCAAATTGTCTGTGGTATGTGAATGTGTGTGTGATTGTGCCCTGCGATGGGTTGCTACCCCATCTAGGGTGTCACACACCTTGCGCCCCTTGTTCTCTGGGATAGGCTCCAGGCTCTCCCGCGACCCTGTGTTGGGTTAAACAGTATGGAAAACGAATGTATTCACAAAATGGGGAAAAAAAATTGATTAGTATTTTATTTTATTATTTTATTATGACAATGATTATTTATGGTGAGTTGAAAAAGTAAAAATTTATTGACAAATTTCAATAAATCAGTCCATGTCCATGTAAATCCATTTCAATTCCAGTTTGTAACATTATTAAATTATGTTCAGAGGGGTGACTCAAGGCATGGTAGTTCTATACGATGTGCTCTCCTGCTTTATTTTAAAAGAGCTACAGTTAAGTAAACTCTGACTGATTGGTTTTACATTGGTTTGGTAACTAATATATTAATGGTGAGATGCGCAAACTTGTCTAACACAAGACTTAGTCAAGAATCTAATTAACAAGGCAGTGTTTGCTTTTTCATAAAGTATTGAATTTATTGAACAAGAAGCATTCTTCTATCATGTCCTATCAACTACTGGCTAAGCCCACTTGGCCAGAGGGAGGTATGAGCCTTGCAAAACAGGCATTCTCCAGTGATTAGTAATCCTGGAGGTTGGACTAGTTGGCCTCATGATGCTCGGTGCTCAGATTTCTAGGATTTGAGATCATCTGTGCAGCTTTGCTGTGAGAGCCTAAAGTAGATTTAGCTGTGACTTCTGCAAAAACGAGTTTAATATTTGTTCAACTCATGAATTTAATAATGTTGCTGCTGCTCTAATATTTATGTTCCAATGTCCAGTTGAACAGTACATCTACTTTTGCATAATGAAAGCTATATGTAAGGAACCGTTGTACTATATAAAAGTTGTAGTAAATGTGAAATGCTTCAGTGCATCATTTTGGTGTTATTAGCTAGGAATGCTGCTTTTGCAGGCCCAGCTTGTTTTATTGATAGGAGCAATCTGTTTTTATTTTAACAGTGAGAGAACTCTCTTAGTGAGCACTGCTGTTTTATTACAGGCAGTAAATATGACCCCACCTAAAAGAACAGCCTATCATACCTATCTATGCCTATTTAGAAGCACTTCCCTTTGAGACATCATCTTGTTGCCAGGACTTTCCTCAGGCAGTGAAAACAGCTTAATTCTTTCATCAACATCTAAACTTGTATACATGTCAAACTCGAGAAATGAACTCCACCACCCCTCTGATACCGCACTGGAGAGTTGTAGATAATAGAGTAACTGCGGTATCTTTAGGATCCTCCATCAAGAATAGATGATGTTTACTTCCCTCTTCTAATGATGGGATTGTTTATCATATGTCATATTTAATCAGCTCTTTTTATACTCTCCCGGCACTTCAGACTGAAGCCTCATCTCCAGCGCCGCTTGTTCCAAACACCATATATTTTGGTTAATATTGTCTTTTTGCCGGTCGTGTATGGAGATTTGCATAGTTTGTCCTCCGTTGATTTATATGGATGATAGGAGAGGTGACTGTAGGATCACACAGGCCTTTTTATATGGTAATGTCAGCCTGGAGTCGCTAATAGAGCCGAAGATGGCCAATAGTGGCATATCATTTTTCCATAACAGCCGACATAGTTCTTTCTTCACTGCAGTGTATGTGACAGTCTTTTCATTGATCCATATAGTGCTTAGCATGAGCAATGCCAAAGCCCTATCATATGTGCAGTGCTGAAAAAAAAAAACTGTGCAGAATAAATTGAGAGCATGTATTTATTTACCCTGATGGTGGATGATGAACTAGGTGTTTTTGCCTTGTAGATCCTAAAACGGTCATGCACAGAGATCTTAACAGTGGAGCCATCCAGTGTCTGTGTGAATCGTGAGTATTTTGAGTCTTCCTATTTATACTGATGTGCATGTGTGTTTATGTGTGCGCATGACTATTTTGTGGGGTCAGCTCCCAAGTGTGCTTCTCATTATGTCCTCATCTGGTTAATATACCGCAGAGTCTTTTGACATGGTCCTCCAGGGGAATGGATTTATGCAGGGGAGAGTCCAAGACGGAGTCCTTTGCCGCTTCCTGGTGGATGGTCAAACTTACAGTGAGTACAGACAATCCCAATCATCCGTGTTAGCGCATCATTAAAAACTAAGAAGTGCAACATGAACCATTCTCAGTCTGAGAGACTAACATATGCACAACAGAGTCAATGTAAATTACTTAATATTAACTCATTGAGTATTTCACACCTAAACTGAACGGACACTTGAAAGGCCCAAAAACAATCAAAACAGTGTTACTATGAATTCAAACTTTAATACACTGAAAATGACACACTATTAGCGTGTAATAGTACTAATATTATTATTAAATAAAATTAGTTTCACTCTGCCCATATTTTCCTTTTTTCAAAACATTCCTTTAAATGTCCATGGAATAATGGTCACCCTACCTTATTCTGAAAAGCCCTTCTGTTAAAATCACTCTACCATTAGTAGCATGTGTTATAGTTGCAGCATCTACATGTGTTGCACCACTGTGATGTGCATTAAGTCAATAGGAAGTATAGTTTAATTTATGTATCTTGTTAAAACTGCTTGTCTAACTGGCAGCTAAGAATAAAAAACTAATAGCTTGGATACTTAATCTGCTTTCCCTGGGCATCTACACTAGTGATTTCTACATCTGTCATTATACTGAATGGGTCTGTCTCTGTCCTGGTTTTACATGAAAGCAGTGCACATTTGATGTTCGAAGCTTCAAAAGAGTAACTCAATTCTGTTTTAAACTGTGTATAGAAATTACTTTTTAGGAAAAAACCCACACATGTCCTGGCACTGGTCTTTGGCCTGCACTGATTGCGTCAGCAGTTTTAGTGAACTCGGTTACAGTGACAAATAGTGTAGTGTTATACATATGGGATTGAGGTTATTCTCCAGCTAGTTTGGGGGTGTAATATAGCACCAGCAGACAATAAATTTTCTTTATTTTTTTTCCAGCTGAGAAATCAACCACAGTGCGAGATGACTATGTGCTCTGTCCTGCGCCAATGCTTCAGTATGCTGGACAGTGAGTATTCAAAAGTGGATGGTAGAAATGAATGATGCGGGTGTAGTGGGAGTATTACTTAATAAGCTGGACTATGTTTTGTTTGTCATGGGGACATCTTTCCAACAAATGACATGTTTGTCTGGACTCTTGAATGCACAAGAAAATTTAATATTGCTCATTAATTATTCTCCTTCTCTGCCATTATACATCCATTATACCACCTGACACTGAGTAGGAGTCCCATGTCGTTAATGTGGAACTGAACCTGAGAGCTTATGCTGAGACTTGTGCCTATAATGCAGCATGTTATAACACTGAAACCTCTGTATGTGATCACTATTTAAAGGGTTTGCTTAATTAACTCTTGGCTTGTGACTATGCCCCATTAAGTAGTTAGCTGCTATGGGCGGCGAGTAAACACATCTGGCAGAGGGCTTTAAAAGGATGTGCGACAGATGCAGCGATTCCCTTTTCTATGCTCCAATTTAAATAATTCACCATGCCCTGACAAGCGTATTCACATACCACCTGCATCTTCAAGTATAGGAGCAGTCCCTGTCTGCTTTTCTCTCTCTCTCTCTCGTTCTCTCTCTCTCTCTTTGTCTCTCTCAAGACTACAATTTAAATATTTTAAATTCAAATATTTTTGTTTACACCGTTTTACTAAAGAGTTTAAAATGGTTCATATAGACCCAAACAGAACTTTAACAATTCATCTTAAACAATTAAACATGTTCAGCTGAACTGTATCTTGAACCCAACAAACTACTGTTAATAAAGTAGTGTATAGCTAGGGACTCATGCGATTTTTAGGGCCCTTGTAATACAGGACTGAGAGGATGAGAAGCTGGCAGTGAGTCTGGCGGTAGTTCCACAATCAGGGTTGCCAGGTCTCAGCAAAATTTCCATCCAACTGCATCTCTAACTAGCCTCAAAAGGGCCTCAAATTTTTGTCTTTTTCTTTGCGTCTTTGAGTGGGAAACAAGTTCACTGTGGCCCGCACGCGTTTCTGTTTAGCAGTATCTGCAATACAGCGATTATCAATTCCATAATCTTTACACTCCATAATCCTTAAACTTTCCCGTTTGTATGCCATAGGCTATTTTTGCGGAATTTTGTTAAATTCAATTCTGATTATTTGCTTTAAAATAAAGGTTCTTGGTGCTTCCATTGCTTATTTTAAAACTAGCTTTTTCTACCACAACCTTGTTCCAAAACTATCACAATATGAAATAAAAGCCATGACTCTGTCACGCCTGTCCACAATGGTGGCACAGATAAGAATAGAGCATTGACCTGATACATGGTTATCCTTAATGTACGCAATGTAGACACCTGGAGTAATGCCAACCTGGTTTCCTTCAGCTCTTAGTGCTTGATAAAGAGATATTTATACACCAAGGTCCCTCAAAGGCATATATATCAAACCTAACAGTCTTTCTTTAAATTGAAGTTCCTGATACTGAGATAGCAGGAGAAAGATGGATGATTAAACATCTGAGAAAGATATTTGCCAGAAGATTCTGTCTCCATGGATTTGATTGGACATATTTGGAGCTACTCTCCCATTCAGTGTCCACATATCCAGCTTGATTAACAATCTGCCTAAAATTTGCATGTATCGAGTATGTCAGCTGAATTAGCCTCTCCTCTGTTCCATTCAGTAAACGCATCTAGTTAACATGCACAAACCTTTTGAAGAATTCCTGCAAGCCGCTGAAGCAATTTACAGCCATAATAAAGCCAGCCAATTAAAAATTGTTTGAAAGCTGCATTAAACCAAAGTTTTGGAGTAAATGTTATGAATTTATGAATTACCATGCCATTATAAAAAGTTTAAGCAAGTTGAAATACATCAAGTGCACAATCTATTTTACATTATATTATTGTACATTATATTACTGCTTAGCTAGATTATGATATATTTTAGTCAACAATGTGGTATTTTTTGATACAGCTTGATGGATCACACAAACCCATTGCACAGAATGAGAAGACTTTGGCCTACTCTTTTTCATATTTCTTATCTTGGAAGGGATCTCAGGCATTCACACAGTTGGTTTCGTACTCATTGATTTTCATTAGCTCCATGATTATTGTCTCTTGCATAATAGACATATGGAAATTACAATGCCGTTCATCATTAGGTGCTTAATTACATGCACTGTAGAGCTTCTTATTCAGTAAATAGGTGATGAGATCCTCCTTTTTGTCTTTTTAAAAATCTGTGTAAGAATTAACAAGGATAATGGTACTGAAAATGTACAGCAGTAGCAAATTATAAAAAGTATGAATACCTTAACTGCTGTAACTGAAAAAAAAAAAAAAAAAAAAAAAAAAAAAAATATATATATATATATATATATATATATATATATAAATTTAAATTATATATATATATATATATATATATATATATATATATATATATATATAAATTTAAATTATATGTGTTTTGTTGTTAATTATGTCTTGTCTGCTTTTTTTTCTTCCATTTTTTGCAGTGAAATCCAAGATCTTTGTTTTATGTTTTGTTTTTATGTTAATAAAGTAAAATCATTTGGAAGACCTTGACGCTTGTTTTGCATTTCCTTAGAAAAATGGAAGTTCTCATCAGCTTGAATGGGGGCAAGTCCTTTGTTACAAGTCCCTTCACCATCACTGCGTCAACTTGTGTAAGTTTTATTCTGAAGGATGTTAACTAAGAAGAGAACAAGAAAAGTTGTGTGATTACATACTTTTTTTTTATATCTACTTTCCAAAAATGCGTTATTTCACAGAATTAATATACAGTGTCATAGAGAGAGAAAGAGAGCGAGAGAGAGAGAAAAAAAATTGATCCTCAAAAGGAAAACACATTGTTATGACAGCCACTGCAAAAATGTAAAAATAGTAATATGAATGAAGAGCAGTGAATAGATAAGTAAAAATCAAATAGGAATTAGTGAATATGTAAAAGGGACACTGAATGAGTCAAAATATAAGATATATAGATATGTACATTCCTGAAATTTGAAATGGCACTAAAATGAATTTATTCTTTTATCAGTCGGATGGTACCATCGTGGCCATTATATTTCTGGTGCTGTTGCTCCTCGTTGCTCTGGCTCTCATGTGGTGGTTCTGGCCTCTCTGCTGCACTGTGGTAAGTGTAACAATATCACATGAACATTCTTCTGGGCACTAACAGTTCTCTTCCTGATAAAGCTTTGAACAGTGATTTTTCCCAGTGGAGCCTTTTTAATTATTATCTCTTCTCTTTTACCATTTGGCCTCCTGTTAGCCTTCTCTCTGTAAAGTCTTGTTTAATTTTCTGATCAAATCATCATTCTATTAAAGTAAGAATGCAGCAGTGAGTGTTTCTTCACTGGTCATTTGCTGTAAAGTAAGTTGAACAGTAAAGTTGGTCTCTCGTAGGCCACATGCGGCTATGAATCATGTGCTATGAAGTCATCTTTGGTTTTTGTGTGGTAAAAACATTGCCACAGTTAAACTGTGATGTTAGGCAGGTGTGGCAATGCAAAGGAAGGAACCTAACCACACCCTGCATTTCTCTTTGATATCAACATTACATAGGGAGGAGGTTAGGGTTGTTTCATATGTCAAAGAACAGAAAGAACCGTTTGTGCTATTGTTTGAGAGAAAATGGTACACCTTTTTGGTTAATTTATCGTGTGTTTAATATGTAAGGAATAAAACATGACAGAGCCTTTAGTTAAGATAAGATAAGATAAACTGCACTGATCCTACACTAGGGAAATTCCCTCATTTCAGCAGCTCAATTACACACAACAGATACAAAAATACACATTACATAGGAACTGAATAGAAAAATGTCTTTAAAAAAAAAGGAATAGAAAAATAAGAATAAGAGTAATAATAATAGTAATATGTACACCATGTACACCTCATTTTATGTACATATGAATAAGAATATGAATATATACAGATGAGTAAGACCTCGTTCATATAGAGATAAGTGACAAATGGAATAGCTATAGGGTGTCCTGAATTTTGATTCCACTTATACCACAGTAATAAGCAATTTAGTTCCACTTAAAGTTGTGGAATTTGTGAAAAATAAATTCCTGTTTGCCCGTAAATTCCCTCACTTTCTCTCAAAAAGTGAGTCCAGCATACAAGTCCCACTGGATTAAGTTTTACCAAAAACCCATATTTTGTAATACAGCCCAGCACTATTATCAGAGCTGAGCTGTTACAGAAAAATAATCAACACCTTCTCACCGATCACAGTTGAGAATTCAGCTCTGCTCTAACATGTTATTCTAACCATATCCAAAACTGCTGTTCTAAGATATGTAATGGAATGGGGTGAAAAATTCAAACCTCATAGAAGGTAGTACTCACTTCTAAAAGAAGGAAATCAGCAACATTTCACAGGCTTAACTAGGGAACTATACAGATGGCACACTGTGGAACTATTGCAATTGGCATCACAGCAGCAGCTCAAAATGATATGCGCCACCTCTCTTTGAGAACCTGGTGGGAGCTCATCCAGAATGAGATGGAAGCATATTTTGGAAAACCAACAAAGGCATTAAAATGTAAACCCCCTGCAGCATGTCTGGACCAGGCTCTGCTTGTCTTAGTCGAGGAACTGCTGCTCCCCTCCATCAGGGACCTCCGGCAGAAGAGAAGGGCCATGTGTGCTTTGTTAATATTTAAACTCAGCCCTGCCAGATTTTCAGCAGTCAGATATGTTCAGAAGCATCAAGCCATCCTCCCCCACCCTCCTTCCTTTTCCCATTTTTCGTGGGATACTCTGTGTAGCCAGATTGGAGGTCAGTTTGAGTGTGGGTGTAGTGAGTTAGCCTTGATTCTTGGACTCGAAGGCATATGCAAGGCCAAATAATGTTCTAACATTTGTTGTGTGATAGAATTAAGTCTATACAGCAATATAACATAAGAAGTTTTTGTTCTCTACATGGCAACCGCATTACATACTTTAGAAATGTCCATGTAACAAGCCTTCCCATATTATTAAATTAATTTTTTTCTCACAAATAGGTTCATGTTAATACCTCATTTTTGTTCAGAAATGTGCTAGCTGCCACATCTGCGATCAGTTGAAGCCAGGAAATAGCTTGATAAAGCATGATGTGTACAGAAGAGAAGCAAACAGATTATAAACTTCAACTGAACAATTATCCCAAAGCCATATGGGGTTGTTGCCTGGTTGACACCTGATTGGTTGATTTTTCGAATAGTGGCTTGTAGCCACTCGGGCAAGAGTCAGATGGCTAAGTATTTAGTGATTTTGGAATGTAATTACAATGCTGCTTCTCTGAGGGGTTTTGTCTGTTGCACATCTGTCCATCAGGTATTTGAAAACCTAACAGCCCAGGGTGTGATTTGTATAATGCCTTATTTATCCCACAATATGTTGGGGAAATATAAATCTGCTGCTTAATTACTCAATAAAAGAGTTAATCCTTTAGCCAAAGATTCACCCTAAAAATATGTTAATTATTGCTATGCAGGGCCCCCCACCAACACATGTTCCTGGGTTTTGCCAACAATCAAAGTGCAATTAATTAAGTCTAATTTATCATTTTCCATTAATATAATGACAACATTGGTGTAATGGTATCAGTGGGTTTTAATGGGAATGAAACAGCTGCTTGACCTATGATTTGTAATAATAAATGAAGATTTTTTTCCCCGATGAAAACTAATTTGCTAAAATGCTTAACCTCAAAGTGGTGGCCTATCCATCTTTCATGAGTAAGTACTGATTCTCGATTTAGAGGGCGTGTGCAGAGTAAAGAGCTGAAAGATGCTAAGAACATATCTGCCAGGAGTCCAATATGAGCTGCAAGCTTCAGTCATAAAAGATATTAACCTTTTGAAAGCACTTTTTATTTAGTAATAGTATAGTGAAATACTGAAAACCTTTTCTCCTTGAACCAGCTTTGGCCAAGGCAGATACTGTTTAATGTCACAAACAGTGCTACAGTAAGACCTTTTCCTGTTCATTGTGACAGGATGTGTGTGTGTGTGTATGTGTGCACACGTGCTTCTTCCTTTCACTGGGGACAAGGCACTCTTCTACCAGACAGGGTCTGGAGTGCAGCCTGAGCCTCCCTTCTGCATATCATTGGAGCTAATTAACTCCTTAGGACTTTATGATTGGGGGATTGCTGGGGAGCGCTGAACCTCATCCAATTAATTAAAAGATAAACGGGCTGCCATGCTCACCCCAAAGACTCCCCTGTCAACAAGTTGATTTTGAGCTTTTCTTTATTTTGCACCAGGGGCCCGCTGTGTTGGTTTACAATCACAGCCCTGTAATCAAATGTACACGGAGGTGCTGGGCTCCAGTTGTTCAATTGTAAATCTGCTCCTCTGAGTCTGTGCGAGGTCCTAAGAACAATGTTTCTGCATACTGAACATGTTCATTAAGCCTGATGTTTTATTTCATTATTTCTGCCTGTGTCTGCTACTTGAAAATAATTAAACTGTTGTTTGTTTCACGCCAGGTTATTAAAGACCCACTTCCTCCAAGACCTCCTACTCCACCACCTGTTAGTACAATAAATATCATATTTCTCTGATTTTCTTTTCTTTATGTATGCATTTGTGGTAATTATGTGGTAGTTATGTAGTATTTATGTTTAATTATGAATTGAAAAGAAATGTTAATGCTCTCATTTTCAAGCAACCAGAGGAGAGTCCACTTCCCAAAAAGAAATGGCCAACTGTGGATGCTTCTTATTATGGAGGAAGAGGAGCAGGGGGTATCAGACGCATGGAGGTAAAAACAAAACAAAACAAAAAAAACAACACACAGTCTTTGACTTGTTTATACACTCAGGGCTAGATGTAGGTACATCATGAGATACAGAACAGCTTGATGAAAATGTGCTCACAGTGTATTTGAAATTAAGGTTCAGTTTACTAAGGGTTAGCTCACCATGCAAAATGCACTTGGGTTTAAAATGAAAGTGAAGTAGTGAAATTAGTCAACCACAAAGCCTGCATGGTTGAACAATTTCCTGTTCATAGTCATCCAGGTGTACTAAAAAATTTAAAATATCAATGGGAATATACAGAAAATATAGTTTTCTCATATAAATTCATAGAGGTGCCAATAATTGTTGCACACCAATATTTAACAAAGATTTTTTTTTTGATAAACATGTCTTGTGTTTGCAATTGTTTGATATCCATGAGAGCATAGTATTTTTTGTGAATTTCTTGAACAAAAGATCAAAAGGTTAAAAAGTAAAGACAGTTTTTCACAGCCTTCTTTGCTCATATTTACCCAAGGTGCCAATATTAGTGGAGGAGCACTGTAGGTCCTAAAATCATTTGAAAATCTTCTCATATTATTATGAAAATAAAAATACACAGTATAAAATGCTCTGTCAATTCAGAAAGATCCCAATCTATTGCCTATAATGCTCAGAGAAACATACCTGGTTTTTGAGGTGGACGAAATTGTACACAAAACTGGCCACCACTACTTGCCCAAAGTTTAGTATATTGAACTGTATAAGTAATCAGTTCCAGTTCCCATTTCCTCACCTTTTATTTGCACCTACTTCCCATCTTCTCTCAAATACATATGCATGAGGGAGAGAAACACACTTTGCATGTTTATGTGTGCATGGTGCTTAAATTGCATGTTTAGGCTCATGCAAAATGCAAGAGTTTTTCCTGCAGAACGTGACCGAATTGTACTTAAAAAAAGGCTCATACAGCTTTATACCTCTGGCCATTAGATAGCATATTAGATTCAAGATGGCATTAGTCATTTCTATTGTCTTCAAGGATTATCTTCTGGCTATATTGGTACTCACAGAGATTTTCAAACCTAAACTTGAACCTGAATAGGCTAGAACCTTAAATGAGATATACTATATGTGTAAAGGACTCATGGAGTTGTGGCTCTTTTTACAGTTTCTGACTGATACAGGCCTTTTCTCGTAGTCTGCAAAACTGGTTAGATCACCAGACTTAATGATTTTTTTTTTAAATAGTAAGTAAGTGTTTTTTTTTTTTTTTAATGCATTATTATAATTTGATTCATATAAAAGAACATGAAGAGACCTGAAGTTTTCAACAGAAGTCTTTTTAGATCTAGGACACCTTGACTGATGCCTTTAAGATGACAGGCTCCTGCCAGTTCGGCTTCTGCCACGTCCCGTTCTCTTAACTTATGTTGATGATAAAGGATCAAGATCCACTGTGCTAGCTTAATGAATGCATCTCACAGACGCCCATCTTGTCAGTCCCTGTTGTTCAGCCATAATGCTCTCCTAACTGCTGTCTCCTTCTCAAAAGGAATTGGCATTTTAAGAGGTGCTTGCCATGCTCTGCTACTCTTTCTCCATAGCCCCATGAAGAGGTGGCGTCTCTATGATTTCCCTCCAAAAGCTTAGGAAACTTTTCCCAGGAGTCTGAGAGAGTGCTCGACAGACTTATGGCGTCCTGAGCACCAGCACATTTTCTGTTCCTTTAATGCACAAAGCTTTTATTCATCTAGACAGCCCCATCTCCATTTCTGAAACACTTCTGTGGACCTGGGGAGAGGTGTGTCTGTCTTCTTTCTTTGAATGTAAAGTAGTTAGGGAGACCTGTGGCATGGGGAATATTTTATTCATTGAAGAAATTTAGTTTATTTATTTATTTATTTTTTAAACTCTTCAGGATGTGATACTCAAAAGCTGTTTTGAATTGTTCTGGCTTAACCTACTGTGTGGCCCATTCATTTAAACTCATACCCTGTTTGCATGATGGAGCATTTACCACCATAACAGATGTGTTGAATTAAAGCATTAAAGACATTAAAGCAATTAACATTGATCAAACATTTTGAAAGAGGTGAATTATTCAATTTAAATGAAATAGCCAAGATTATTGGTTGTATTTCCAGGTTCGCTGGGGTGAGAAAGGTTCAACAGAGGAGGGGGCGAGACTGGAGAAAGCCAAGAATGCAGTGATTTCAGTACCAGAAGAGGTGGAACAGCCGATGATCAAAAAGCCCAAACCATCTGCACCTGCCTACCATCAATCTGAAACTAAATGGTACACTCCAATCAAGGTGAGTTGATCATATACATGACACTGCCTTTAATTTGCATATATCATACACAATTCCATTCATAATAGAGTTACAAATGTCTGAGACACTATTTTCATTTTATTTCTATTATTTCATTAAGACCCTGAATCAGGCTTTCTTTTCAGTAATCTGAGACCCTGCCAGTATATCTAAATATTCTTGGTTTGTATAAATTGGGCATCAACCAAGGAAGACACAGACATTGCTAAACATGAGTTGTATGCAAATACAGAGATAATACCCAGGATGTTAGTGAGCCACCAGGCTTTAGCGTGACCCTGGATTGTCATATAGTCAAATGACTGATATATAAACTTCCATGCATCATTTAGGAATATATTTACATGTATTTACGTTAAAAAAAATTCTTGAGTCATTTTAACTTTTTTTGGTTATGTCTTGGTTCACAAATTTGCAGTGTTCACGTCTTACATTTACATTTACATTTATTAATTGAGCGGACACTTTTATAGAAAGCGACGCACAAATGAGGAAATACAAGCAAGCGATCTATCAAGCGGAGAACAATACAAGTAGTGCTACCGTACAAGATCTTTTAATTGAGTTCTAGGTCTTAGCTAACTTTGTTAACCTGAGGTAATAATAATTAGTCTATTATGTTTAGAATTATGATTCCGGGATGTCATCGCTGCTCGCTCTTCAGTGATGTGTGTCGCCCGTCACTTGTGATAACAAAAAAACCACAAACCTTTGCACATTTTACTATTCAGTATTGCAAATAAATAGCTGCACATTTAAAAACAGCATTAGAGCATTTATTTGTTTGATCCAGATGGATAATATAATGTTCATGTATGATCATGGAAAGCGTGTGTAACGAACAGAGACGATTTAGTTTTTATGACATGGTAACCTGCCTGTGTACTGTATAGCCTTAATTAGATCCTATTCATATTTACGAACATAAAATAATGCATAATAATGCATTAACAGCTGAGCCATAACGATGGGAAAGTGTATGAAATATTTATATTACTATTAATAAATCTAAATGTCATATCTTAAAATATATTTAAATACAGTTTATAGTACTCAGTTATCACCACACTGCTGTCTTGTTTTCTATATTAGCATCAGCTTTGTTTATTATTACCAGGTCATTATATTAACAACATACAGTGAACCATTTCGTACTGTGATTTCTGTAATATATTTGATCACTGCTATTGTTTACGGTAAATTATCAACTACTTTTATATCTGTTAGTAATAAATGATTAAATCTTGTTGAAGAATAATTTGGGAACAGTAAATACTTCAATACTTCATAGCAAGGTTTTTTTTTTTATTTTTTATGCAGGGTCGTCTGGATGCACTATGGGCTCTACTGCGGAGACAGTATGATCGCGTTTCCCTCATGCGACCCACTACTGAAGATAAGGTAGGCCACAGAAACCTAGTAAGGTTTACCTACATTTACAAAGTGGCACACAGACATCATGACATTGCTGATAAAACTGGAACCATAAGTCCCAAAGACCAGACATGTGCAGTCAGATATACATAAATAAATTAAAGGGCAGGAAAATTCTGTGTAGCACAGGAAATTGGATTTCTGCATACAGTTGTGTGTGTGTGTGTGTGTGTGTGTGTGTGTGTGTGTGTGTGTGTGTGTGTGTGTGTGTGTGTGTTACATCATGCAACAGCTGCACACACTCAGAACAGGATGACATTCACACCCAAATACAATAAACCACTGCAGGCTTTTCTTCCTCTTGCACTGCACATACCAGTGCAACAAAGTTGTGAAAAACACTGGCACCTATACTCTCCTGAGTGAGATTGCGTTCATGAGGTTATACGGATAAAAATTATATATTTAAGTAAGAGCTGAGATTCTTTACACATCATCTAGGATACAATAGTTCAATAATTAGGGAACTTACAACATTTCAGGGATGCAATATTAAGTGTCATGGTGAATACGCAATAGCTTAATCATCTGTCTGTTTCAGTCAAACACAGCATACTCTAGGAAGGAGCATAATATGAAGTGTGTGTGTGTGTGTGTGTGGGGGGGGGGGGGGGGGGGGGTAAGGCTGTTAGCAACAGCTCTGCTGCGTTAGCACTGATAACATCCTGCTATAGAAAAAAACAGACAACCCTTGCTAGTGCACTTATACTTAAAATGGTTTTGTTATCAAAACTAACACATTAGTAATTATTTGAATTATTAAAGCTATAGACTTTAATTATTCAATGAACCATGGAAGAAACATTTTTTTTAAGAAGTTACAAACCCTTCATTATCCAATGAACCCATTAAAACACCTTTTTTCGAAACTAAGAACCCTTAATTTATACAATCAATTTTTAAAGAACCCCTTTTTGGAAGCTAGATACCCTTAATTATCCAATGAAGCTTAAGTGAGCCCCTTTTGGAAGCTAAGTGCCCTTATTTATCCAGTCAAACCTTAAAGAAGCCATTTTTGAAAGCTAAGATCCGTTAATTACCCAAGTGAACACTTAAAGAATCAATCTTTGAAGCCAAGAACCCTTAATTATTTAATGAAACTTTAACAAGCTTCTTTTTTGGATACTAGGAGCCCTTAATTATCTAATGATCCTTTAAAGAACACTTTTTTTTTGGAAACCAAAAGCAATTAATTATCCAGTGAAACCTTAAAAAACCCTTTTGGGAAGTTAAGAACTCTTATTTATTCAGTGAACCCTTTAAGAACATTTAAAGAATTTATTTTGTTCAGTTCTTTGTTTTGTGCTTTTTTTCTGGAAAATGCCTGGTTCCTAGATTTTAAAAATTTTTCAGCATATTTGTGTAGTTGAACTTGACACAAAACGAACTTAACCCCTGCTGGAGTCAAATTCCTCTCTGCATTCCCATGTTTTTCTATTCGCCAGGCACATTGTTGGTTTGTTCAGGCTTTTTTGCTAACTACTGGATTGTAATAGCTTCAGCCAGTAGATAAAACCTTGCACTTGAATAAAATTGTTCCATTCCATGTGTGTATTAAAAAGAACAAATATTAGAAAATATTGTGTGCAGGTACAACCAGAAATAACTGGAATAGCAATGTGGGCACAGAACAAAAAAAGTGCTGCACACAGTTAGAGTTTGAGCCACTATTCGTGACCTTTCTCTAAACAAAACCCAAAACCTCAACAACTCCAAGCAAGTCCAACCCTGGGGAGCATTCAGAGTCATTGGAAGACTCTGAGCAGGTCCCTGGCACTCTTTTCAAGGCCGCAGTTTGAGCGTACTGACTTTAAAGCGCTTCATCAGGTGCACTGTGCCCAGGCGAGCGTTATCAAAGCTCGAGAAGTCCCCCGCCTGAGGAGAGAGAGTGGGGGCTTTGATGGGCGACAGGAACCCTCCGGGGTCATGAATTTTTCAGTGCTGGATCGCCGGGTTACAAGGACTCATACAGGTGTAAGGAAGCAGGTTGTCGCAGACATCTGTTCAGCTCCTGGACCCTGGGGTCCCTCCCACCATTCCCCTGTTTCTCACTCAACCCCCACTCCAACAAACACACACACACACACACACACACTGCCTGTAGCCAGACTGCAGGATTCTCAGCAGCTGTAGGTTTTATAAGCAGTCCAAATACTTACTGGTCTCCCATTTTACTGCCTGAGGGGCTCCAACACCAAAGGTAGAGCAGGAGATGGACACAGCTGCACTGCTGCACTTGCCCGGGGCACAAATAAAGAGATCTAATGCACTTTGACTGTGTTGTTGGGGAGATCTGGGAGCCAGGGAGGCACTTCAGAGCCAACTTAGCACCGTAACATCTGCCGCTGAGTTTTTCCGGAAAAGAGCGGCTAGGGACAGCAGGTAGCGGAAAGCGTCAGCGCCTTTTGAACGGCCGCCTGGCTTTCTTGCCCGCCTCCAATCCGACTGGCTTGCTATTGTTTTTCAAAGCAGCAGCCTACAAAAAGCTGCTAACAAGCTCCTTTATAAATGATACATTAACATACATTAACCCTGGCGATCTGTCGCAGAAATCCAAAGTCACCGCACACAAACTGAGAGGAAAGGACTGCTCATTTGAGGTATTTTAAGACTCATGCTTTTTAAATCCCTATGGGCTACAGAGAAAAACTGATCAAGACTGCATTGACGGTACATTTCCCAGAAAGAGCTCAGTCTAATTCCACAAAGCTTCCAGCTCTTGTTATGGTTCCCTATAGGTATGATTGCTAGTTTCTGTTCTCATAAATTCAAGGAAAGTAATGACTCATTATCCCTTAAATCTACAGAAATTGAGACAGAAGAAGCACGAGGAACATTTCTTTTTCCCCTCAAACACCAAACAAACAATCTTTTTTGTTCAATGCATGCATATAATGTCGCTTTAGTGTCACCCCTATAACCCTGCACATAACAAATACCTTATTAGCACACACAGTCTTGAAGCATCATAATGGCAGCGCTTGTAACGAGGCGGGTTGCGTTTTTTTAAACGGTAGAAATTTTAACCGCAGACAAAGGCAGTCGTGATTCCGTGACTCATGATTTCCGGAGAGTGGGGGTTAAAAAGCAGCCCACTGTGACAGTGTCTTAATTTACCAGCCATCGGCCACATAAACAGTGTTCCAGGAGCATTTTAATTAAGCGACTACGAGCGGGCAGCGAGATGCAGCCCAGTTCTTGAAGAATGCCATTAGAGGAGGGGGTGGATGGGCGTCGAAGATGCAAGGGTAGCAGCACTGGCATGGGCAAAGAGCGTTTTGGCGGAGGAGGGTAGCAGCGAAAGAGGAGAAGCAAGAGATTAAGTCACTGGGCTGGCAGGCCGAGTCCCTCAGGTCTCAGACACACATGGCCAGATTGAGATTTTAACACACATGGCCAGATTTAGCCATGGTAGTGTGTAAGAGCTTGGATCGGGGCATGAGCGCTCACAGACAATACTGGACTGTTTGTACTGCGCCCAGACGAGTGCGAGAACTCGGGTCCTAATGAACTAGCCAGAGCAGTATGAACTGAAGCCTGGCAATTTCAGTGAGGAGCCATTTAATCAGCAGAGTCACGCGCTGTGGCACAGTGCTGTAAATATGGTTTGGAATTTACAAGTTGAGGCAAATGCTGTCTCCTTATATCAGCTGTATGGCTTTGCCCATTCTTATTATAGAAATGTTTAGTCTTTCATGTTATTCTTCAGTTTTTTTTGCAGTGAGGAAATTAATGAAACTGCTCAATTAGATCCTGATTTTCTCCCTGAATCACTGCATTCAGTATTCCATTACAGCCTTTGTTATGCAAATTAATTAGCATTAATTTACTGATTAAATTGGATGATGCACTAGATATTTACATCAAAATAAACCAAAAAAGAGAGGGAGACAGCTAAATAGGGAAAGATCTAACAGCAGAGACTAATAACTGTTTGTAAATACATAACAGAATATATTAACGGTGTATTATTTCATGACAAACACTATACTAAATGCCGTGCTGTATTAAATATAATGAACTGACTCAGTGATGAACAGAAAGCACTCTTGTTGCAAAAAAAAAAAAATGCAAATGGTGTTAAGTACCCTAGATCAGAGAGCATGAGATTTCTAATTAACAGGGTAATTGGAATTAAACCAGAGCATCACAAATAATGAAGTGTTTCGAAAAGGAGCCGACGTTTGCACAGAAGAAGAGTTAAAGCGGCTGATGGAGCACAAACACAATTACTGAAGTTTGACTCCTCCACCTCCTTCTCTCTCTGAATCACCTTCGCTCAGCCTCCTTGGCTTTTTATTGGCTTTAAGTAGCTGGTGTGGAAATGCTATAATGGGAGAATTGTGTTTGGGTGCATGTGGGGGGCTGTCCGAGGGAACAATAGGTGTGTTCAGACTCCTCATTAGCGTTATCAGTGGACGCTCCTGGTTCGCACTAACAAGCGGCATGTCGAAAGCTGACACTTTCATTCAGCCGCTTCGGCCCCAGAAGAGAAGTGACAGCTTTAACGGTGGCAGGGGCTTGCCGATTTCAACGAAATGGCCCCTCGCTTTTTGAACCAGATTAGATCTACCCCCACCTCTTTTTTTCTATTCGAAATATTTCGGCACGCGAACTGCAGAAAAGTAGGGCAGATGTCCGGACGGCTGGTTGTAAATTTGGTAATGTGCGCAGTGTTAAGCTGCAAGGCTCCCCGCGCAGCCAGGCCTGCTGGTAACAGGATTAGATGGGGGACCCCAGTGAGCCCACGTCAGTTTTTTGGAAATGTGGCTCTGGGAAGAAGGGATTGAGTAAAGCAAATAGAGAATAAGATGGTCTGAGCTTACACTTCCTAAGAAAAATTCTGCATAATTGTTGTCCTGGAGTATTTGTGTTGTGCTATAATGATTTATAGACACAGGATTTTTAATTATTACTCTAGAATATTAAAGGAGATAACTACTACAAGTATGAGAATAACAATGTATTAAATTTTTATTTTATTTAGCTTTTAATAATTTTTTTTTTGGAAGATTCCTATTCAACTGATTTTGTTCTCCTGTGAAATTTGAACACAATATTTTATTTCTAAACATTTTATGCTATTTTTATTTTCTGAAATTAGTAACTTTTTTGCTGGTGTATCTTTGACTTATGATTATTTTTGTGGGTCAACACCCAATGATTTCCCCTACGTGCTTCTCTTTACTCAGTCAGATATGATATATGTTTAGATTTTTTTTATTATATCATGATTGCAATTAACTCGCATTATTGTTAATGTCAGCTTTTATTTTTGTGGGCCGGTTTGTTGCACAGATTTATGTCTCCATGTGTCAGACTTACACAGAAATCACGCAGAGAATCAGTAATGCATTATAATGCCTTCTGCTCTTCATCTGATTAATTTGAATTTTTAATGTGATGGAATGGGAAATATGTTTGCATATATAGATATAAAGAACTTTATTTAGAATGCGTTGCTTCAAGTATCGTTTTATGCAAGAATTACAGTATAATGTGAGAGTGAAATCTGCATAATATTAAGACAGAGCATCCAATGAGCATTATATATAAAAAAAAAGCTACAGAATAGTTGTATAAGATAAAACCATATTTCCAGTAATGTTTTTGTATTTTATTTAAATTAATTTTCATTCAGTGCTCAACATATCATTTGGTCATAAAAAAATAATGTTGTGAAATTATTTTATAAATACATTTGTCTTTTTCAAAAAAGCATCTACAAAATGTAAACACTTTAGATATTTTTTTAAAATAAAGTACAATAGATTTGCCATAGCACCTACTTACAAGAACAGTGAGGTAACTGTGTGACTTTAAAAAATTTAATATTTTATTGTCGCTTTCAGTTACAACCAGATATGACCAGTACTATTTAGCTTTACAAAATAAATAAATAAATAGATAATAATAATAATAATAATAATAATAATAATAATAATAATAATAATAATAATAATAATAATTCAGTTTATAGCACCACATTGTCTACCTTTTCAGCCTCATGTATAGACACTAAAGCAGCTTTAGAATATGAGTTAGATTATGAGTGGGATTTGTTCTTTAAAAATCATTTTATTTACTGAACATGAATAAAAATCTTTTCTTAACTAGATTCACAATCAGATTGACCTGATCAAATTCAGGCAGATGTCCAGGTTCGGATTATCATAACATTTTCTGCATTGATTATTGAAGTTGCTATAAATATGTAGTTCATTATTGATTGAAATTGTTGAAGAGCTCTTGAACAACAACAAAAAAGGCTTCCATACGTGCTTTATACTTGAAGTTGTGTGCATTGTCTGGAGAAAATTTCCTGCAAAAGCAAAATTCTTCACTGCCCTACAAATTGGGCTGGAATATTACGATATGGCAGAAAAGAGGCATAAATTTCAATCAATATGGCATTCATCATCATCGTGATGGATGGCTATGATGCTAATGGTAACAGTTTATAATCTAACCTTAATGATGATGTCAGCCTTAATGAGTTATAGGTAATCTTGTCCCATATATCATTACCTAGTGAATAGCTCAGTTTCACGGACTTTCTGGTCTGATTGGACAAAAGAGTGAGAGATACAAAAAGGGCATTGTTTTCTCTCCTCCGTTTTATTCCAGGCATCTGAATTTGTATCTGCAAGTCTCAAAACAAATGTGTGTAAGTAGTCCTGAATCCCCCTCCTTGTGTGCACAGATGCAGATACGCTCTCGTGGTCTTATTAGTTGTAACCCATCAGATGGCCCCAAACCTTTTTAAAGGTGTCTGTCACAAAGCAATCTGAAAAATATTTTTCAGATCGTGTCAGTTATATAGTTATTAGACTGTTATTATGTAGTCATTATATTTCATCATAATTTTGTTTCTATCGTTACAATTTTCTATTACTTATTTAAGAACACATCCGGACACAGTGGCCACACTTTGTGAAGTAATATCGTATTTTCCACCCCTCTGTCTTTTCAAATTAAGATGAGAGAAACTATCCATGACTGACACCGGCACTAATTAAGATGTAAAATGGTGGTCAGCAGGTTTTTGAAGGTTACTCTATATATACTGAAGAAAGCAATAAAGGATGAGGCCACTGATGACATGTGATGTTTTCACTCAGCCTGATGCAAACTACTATTAATGCAGAAGAATGGAGTCAGGGGACAGAGATACCTTGCTCACGCTGTACGTGTGTGCATGTGTGTGTGAACACTTTCACTCCCCTTAATGAATCTTAATGATTAGCATCAGATGTGGTGTCTATCTCTATTCCGTTTGAATGGAACGAATATCGCTTCACCATTTGCACTAATGGTTGTAAGTGTAATGTTTTGCCATTATTTTGAATTTTTTATGAAGGGAATCTCAGATATTTATTTATTTTAGAGGATTAAATATGACTATTCAATGAGTACAAATTCAGGGATTTTCATAAATTTTCTTGCTCATTTGATTGTTATGAAACACACTGTGCAACTATTACATGAAAGTGTCACAGACTTTGCAGGCATGTAAAATAAATAAATAAATAAATAAATAAATAAATAAATAAATAAAGTTGTAGACAAAATTAAGCCAATCTAGAACTCATACCTAGACAAATGTTATGATGGTGTCAGGTTTTATATTATTTATATTAAGTTCAGTGAAGCTAGTTTGTTGGCAGTTGATCAAAGAGGAAGCATCTGCAGTCAGTGTGTGAAGAATATAGAAATCGAAACAGCAATGAAGGAATTGAGTCATCGTGCAGCTTCCGCACTTGCAATGGTACTGAAATATACTATATAAGAAACAGAAATTCTCTTATATTACTCCAGAAACTCCAAGCAGCTTGTTTCTGTATTATACACAAAACCAATGTAAAAGTTACCATACATTTATCATACATCTTGGTAACTTTTTACTGAGAATATGGCACAGGTGCAAACTTTTTTAATGTAAGGACATTTCAGTTTAATTCTTATTTATTCCTACACATTTTAATACTAATACCATCTCTGCAGACCAAATCCTGCTTAAAGTCTCGATTTTTAAAACAGGCAATTTATAACAGTATAGTTTATATTCCTTTTTTCCATGCTTAGAAAAAATACAGGGTATTAGATAAATACAGGGTGTCCCAAAAGACTCCATATATACAGTAGGGGACTGTGTTTGCCAGCACCACGGCGGTTGTGCCTTCGTCAGTGTATGTTCGTGGACGTTCATACCTCGGTTGGTCTTCCAGTCTTTTTGAATTTTGTTTATAAGTTTAGCAACAGTGTCGCGTGTGATGCGCTGGCCATGTTTCTTATCAAAATCCAACACAACCTTGCGACAGCTTCCCGATACAGCCACGAGAATGAGTTCAATAAGTTCTCCTTCCGTCAGAGGCATTCTTAAAGGCTGTCTGTAAAAATATATATCATATAAACTTAAGTATGAAAACTTTTGGAAGACTAAAAAGTGTTAATTTCCCCTATTTATGGAGACTTTTGGGATGCCCTGTAGTGGTAGAATATTGTTGTTTGGATTGGTTAAGGATTTAAATTAGGAATGTTTATCAGTATTGTTATTATTATTATTATTCTTGATGTTGTTGTTGTTGTTGTTGTGCAGCATATAGCATGAACAGTAATTTCCTTATCATTTAATTTCCATACCAGTATATAGTCATGCTCCTACTTGAAATTCCAGTACATTCGTTATTTACGTTTACATTTATGGCATTTGGTAGATGCCCTTATCCAGAGCGATGTACAGAAGTCTCTGTCAATATAATCATCCTGATACTGGTTCACTAGGTCATGGACTAAGACCACCATCAGTCAAAAACTCTATTGGGGAGGTAGTATAGTATAAAAAGCACTTTATTAAAGTGCTAATTTAAGTACTTCCGGAAGAGGTAGGTAGACGTCATTTGAAGATTGCCAGTGACTCAGCTGTTCGGACATCTAAGGGAAGTTTATTCAACCACCTAGGTGCCATCATTATGATGCAACATTAACTTTTGTTGGAATTTTCATAGGACTTTTATAGGTTTTATATGGTTAGAGTTAACAATCGTGAGCCACCAATCAGGCTCATGTTAAGCATGTCCAGTGGACCCAGACTTGAGCTAAGCACTATTTAATCTTGTCTTTTGATAGAGTGTGAACACCTCACACAGGAGCCTGGCTAAAAAGTATTAGCACATGGCCTTCAACACCATGCCCATTAGCCAGCATGAGCCACCTACAAGACTCGAGCTAAGCAGTTCTAGCGGTGGCCCTGTTGGTGGCCTCTGTCAGCCCACCTGGGAGAGAGACAGCTGCCTCTGCAGAATCCAGCGTGTGTCAGCCATAATGACTCACAGCTGACACCTCAGCGCAGGCCTTCCGCTTTAGTCTGCCATGTAGCGCATTAGAATAATTACTCCCTGCCATCCTCCATTTAATAGGCGCCCCTCCCCCAGTTCACACACACACTCTCACATTCATGCAGTCGCACTCCCCTCGTTTGCAAACACACACAGGAGCATACACACCCGCAGTTAGACACCCGCTGTTGGTGAATGGTGACATTAAAACATTGAGCAAATGCCCTTGCCCTGCTTGTCATTTGCCCTTAGCAAAATAAATAGCATTTTCCAATTGCAAGTTCCATTTAAAGGGAGTGAATGAAGCTGCCGCATGTATTTGGTTCAAGGGGTAAACAAACTGGCATGTGCACACACGCACACGTGCACACACACACACACACACACACACACACACACACACACACACACACACACTTGCAGATAGAGACATTTGCAGTCCTAGCAAGGCAAGTCCAAGGAGGCATCTCATTATCATGACATCTGCATATCTGAATGCACACTCAGTGCCCTCGGAGGTTGCGTGGACGCTGGCATGTTAGCTCAGGTCCACAGTGAGCTATGAAGCAGAGGTGTAGCTGTGGGGGATTTTGAGGTTTGAACTTTCCCTGAAATATTTTAACATTGTTCTAAATGCTCATTTGTGAGCGTTAACATAGCACACATACAGTGCAGCTGAATATATACATGTCAACATTTTTTGCATAGTAATTGTGCTATAATGGTGTTAAAAGGTCAACAGAGTAATTATTACAATTCCATATTTAACCACCAAATGATTTTATTTAGTGTTTTTTCCTAATCAGCCTTGAAGTTTATTTTTGGCTTTGCTATTGCTAGGAAGCATGAGGATTTCCAAAGGAGTTGCTGTTTCAGAGAAATCCAAAAATACTTTGTCACAAGTTTATGGCCAAGCCTACTCTTTGTATAATGCTTCCTTTTCTTTACGCATCTGGCCAGTTCCTTTTATGTAAAAAAAATCCCCTATTTTTCAAGCGACATTATTTACCATGGCTTTATATTTGCATCATACTCCCATATCTCAATCAGCCCAAGAAAAAGAAAATCACCTTTCTGCATTTCTTTACTGTATCATTCAACTCTTGGTTTGAATTTCAAAATAAAATAAATAGACATACATAGACATAGATATAATGACATAACTTAGATGGGATACTCTGGACATGGCAAACTAACAAAAATGCAGGAATAAAAATATATGCAGACAAACCAACTATGCAGATATACAAATTCTTGACTGATCTGTGTCCAAGATTACATGACCAGTTAACACCCATCTATGATTAAACATTTATCCGAAAAGCCATCCATCCACTTTCCATATCGCTTATCCTACACAGGATCGCGGGGGAATACCAGGGAACCCAGGGCACAAGGTGGGGGACACCTTGAATGGGGTGCCAATCCATCACAGGGCACAATCGCACATGCATTCACACATTATGGACAATTTGGAAATGCCAATCAGCTTACAGCACATGCCTTTGGCACGGGTGTATGAAACCGGAGTACCCGGAGGAAACCCCAGAAGCACGGGCAGAACATGCAAACTCTGCGTAGACAGGGCAGAGACAGGATTTAAATACCCAAACCCAGACTTGCGAGGCAAGTGTGCTAACCCCTTCTCTGAAAATCTTGTTGTTAAAATAAACAGTATCACAAAGTATCTTAGCTTAGTCTCCTGTACACTTGTTCTCGTCTCATTGAGGATCCTTATTGTATTTGTTCGTGTTAGGTGTGGAAAATGACCTTTTGTCTCAAATATTTCAAATGTTCCACAAACATATTCAATTAAACAGTCTCAGTATACACACAGTTTGCAGTAAGGCAATTTTCTTAAGAACTTTCATACAGCATGTTTCATACACTGTGAAAAAAATGGGCTTTGTTTTCAACATTAACTATTGCATTGCATCACTACTTCCCCTTAAAGAAGATACAGCTTTCAGTAACCCAATAGCCCAGTGCACAATATATTTACTTAAGGAAACAGGATGACCAGCTTTTGAATACATTTACTGTAACCATTTGTTTATTGGTGAACAGATTGCATTAGTCTTGCCTTAAAGCACATTGCAACCGTACACAATCGCAGCACATTTCAGAAAACATATCGGAGAACATTACTGTAAACATCTGACAATGACTGAGCTTCATTTTAAAATTTCTGTCTTTTGCTAGGTCTTTCTTTTCAGTTACAAACGTTTGTAGTCCTTCAATAGTCAGTCTTCTGACTAGTTTACTGTACTGGAGTTTGTAATTACACGTCCAGCTGTACTGCTTGCCACAGCAACATGCCCGCCTGCTGACCTCACGGGAGTCACTAGCATCATGGCAGGACATTGACATTTCTGATTCTTGAGGTGCAGTGCAGGAAGCGGTTGCTTTTTGGCACCACCTACAAGTAACACCTGTTCTTTCCGTGTTACACCCCCTCAGCAGTTTCCACTGCATATGGGTGTAGAGCAGAGCCCAGATACTAGACAACATCTGGAGTAGTCCACTATTTCTGTCTCATTTAACCAGCATGGGCTTTTTATTTGTCTATTCATTTTGTAGTTGGGACACCTGATTACAATATTCTTTGCAACGAACAAGTTGTTCTGATACTTCTTTCCATTTACAGTCCAAATAATGGATAGTCATAGAGTGACCTTTCAGAGATCGTTAGGTGTCATAACTCTTGTAGCTGTTGACACAGCTCTTCCTGCATTACTCTGGGAATAGTGAGTGCTAGATGATCTCTCATACTGTCAGCTGAGGTCCCTCATTAACACTTACTCTGCCCTATCTTTTGCAAAAGTGGCTTTCAGTTTGATGACAACCTCGTTAACAGAAGGAGTTAGCAAGTGAAAGATTTCAATAACCTACAGCGGTAGTCAGATACTTGTAAGTAGCACTGGAAATCCATTGCAGTTTCCTGTATGGTCTTGAAGGAAAGTCAAAGGGCATGATTAGCTCCTTTCAAGGCTTTCAGTAGAATGCGCTCTATGTGTAATATGATTTATTGAGATTCAAGTCACCATATTGATGAGTACTTTCTCTATATTGTTCTCACCCCTTGTTCCCAAAAATAAATAATCATTACATTCAAGGTGTATTTTTTATTTTATTTTCATTGTATATCCAAATTCAAACAGGTAGGAGTGTAACAGCCCAAGGGTTCTCAGTAAAATACCATTTATAGTTTGAATAAGGCAGCCCTGAAATTATAAGAAATTGAAAAGAAGCAGATGGGAAGGAAAACAGAGGACTGAAGAAGAGTGGCGCTGGATAGTGTTATGCCACAACTAATGTGTAGTCTGTTGTGCATATTATTTTCCAGAAGGTCAGTGCAGTTGCTGTTATAAAGGTCACAGTGCATCTTTGTGTCAAGAGGTGAGCAAAAGAGGCAGAAGTGCACACATCACTATAAACAGTGGAGGCTCTGATTGTGCAAATGAGACAGCTTCAGGTCTAACTGCAAGTGCCAGTGTCAGAGTTAGTTACATGTAATCCTAGGTGTTGTATGTACAGTAGTTCTTGGTATAAATGGTCAGATTCAACAACGCAGCACAGGAACCTGTAAACATGTGTCTATATGGAATTAAAATACATAAATATTCTATTCCACAGCTAATACATTTGTTTACTCACCAGTGTCCTCTTTATCTCATCATACACTCCTGCAGTAATGTGCATACGTGTGAGAGCATTCTGTACACTCTGACCAGTGTGTTGTCTGAGCAGCTCAGGTCACATTAACCCAATTCAAACAGCCTCATGCCTATTCCATAATCTGCCTAGCCTGGAGCGGCTTCACACTGCTACGTTTTCTCTGTGGCCATGGAGCAATCGTGTTATTTACTGCTTATATTACCATGCGGCTTGATAAGCATATTTTCCTCAGTAGACACAAGAAGATGCTTTATCGTCGAAGCTTTCCATTGAGCATAGCAGCTCGAGCAGCCTGGGTGTATTTTCATACTCATGTGCTTTTGTGGTAGTAAATAACAAACAACTTTTCGGTGTCGTAATTTAGAGGTACAATTTTGCCAAGGAAACGGAATGAATTAACATCTTAAGACAACCCCGAGTTATAAATTAAAGACTGATTTGCATGGTTAATTTTTGTGTAAATAAACAAGGGACATGAGTTATTAACACTCGCTAACAACACACTATTTTATTCCCTTGATGTTAGAACTCAACATATAAAACACAAGTGAACTTTCTCCATTCTAATATGGATTTTGAATATTTTAGTGAAAGTTTTCGTGAAAAATCAATTGGTATATACACCAACTGGCCACTTTAATAGGAACAGAGGGACACCTGCTCATTCATGCACAATCATGCACGTACAGGTCAAGAGCATCAGTTAATGTTCACATCAAACATCAGAATAAGAAAAAAATGTGATCTCAGTGACTCTGACCGTGGCATGGGTGTTGGTGCCGGACAGGCTGGTTTGAGTATTTCAGAAACTGCTGATCTCCTGGGATTTTCACGCATAACAGTTTACACAGAATGATGCAAAAACATCCAGTCAGTTGCTGTTCTGAGTGCGGAAATGCCTTGTTGTGATAGAGGTGAGAGGACAATGGTCAGACTAGTTCAGAAGACTACAGTAACTCAAATAACAAGTAAATAAATCTTTCAACTATGGTGAGCAAGAATGCATCTCTGATGAAGCAACATATCAGAGCTTGAAGCAGATAGACTACAACTGAAGAACACATCTGGATCCACTTCTGTCAGCCATGAACAGGAATCTTAGGCTACAGCTGGCACAGGCTCAAGAAAACAAGACAGTTGGCTCTCACTGTGGTTCTTTGGAGTCCCTGAGCCTTTGAAATAGCTTTGTAACCCTTCCCAGACTGATCATTTCTGGAATTTCTTTCATCTTTGACATAATGTGTTACTGGGTAAGACCTTTAATCAGTTTCATGCTGTTGAAAAAGTTGTGCTGATTGATTTGATTGAACAGGGTTCACAGTAATCAGGCCTGGTTGTGTCTAGTCCAAATGAACCCCATTATGAATACAGTTTCATAGATTTGAGGAATTAGTAACTCAATTTAGTATGAGGTGTACAGAAAAACAGAAGAAGTTACAATGGGGGCAAATACTTTTTCACAGCACTGTAACTAGTATATATAGTTAATACACCTGCCAAAATATAAGATGGCAGATGGACAATAGAACATTTCGCAGTACGTCGTGAATGCTGGTAATAAAAGCACTACAGATATTACAATCTCAAACAGATGACTCAAAATGCTGATTGGGTTCTTCTCGCTTCCCTGATTCATGTCAAGACAAAGCAATACATGTCTTAAAAAAAGTTTGTAATTTCTTTGTTGTTTATCAAATATTTATGCAATTATTATTAATGTGTTTGAAGGCTTCATGTAGGTGCCCTTCAAATGAAATGCTGCTCCTTTTAGCATCTATTTTATATTGACATGATGTGTAATACATTATGACTGCTTCTGGTATATTTTTTTTACTTTATCATATGATCTTGATTAAGAATTTATTATAAATATAAATTTAAAAAATTTGGACTCTGTACTGTAAGCTGAAAAGATAATCAATAGATAAGCTACACCTTGTATCCAGTATAACTTCACGGAAAATCCTCATGTGATGTTAGTCTGAGCTTTACATCAGGTGCTGTACATTTGCCTTTACATTCAGGCTTCTCTGATAGGTCAAGGCATGGAACCCACACGGGCTGAGTGCCAAGGCCATTTCTGCCCACATTAGTCTCATCACAGGCTTTAATGTGTGCCACCCCATGGGAGGGCGGGCTTCCTGGCACATGTGCACCGATGTGTCCAAATGGCAGGACTCTTGCACACATTCACCGCTGCTCCATCCTGACAGCTCCCTCCAATTATCGTTGCCCTTGTCGCATGACTTGCTCTTCCCCCTCGCTAAGATCGTATGCGACCCCTGACCACCATTGCACTGGTGGAAGGCAAGGGAGACTGGGGACTGTGCACCCACTGACACACACACACACACTTCTGCACAAATTCAGTTGAGTACTCAATTTAACATTGTGTCTGCCTTGGTCATGACCCCTTACTGTATTAAATAACATCAGAATAGGAGATATAATGTAAAGAATAAAATGCATTCACATGATGTTGGGCAAACCTGAGAAAGAGTTTTAATTCTTACACTATATGCTTTCCACCTACTTGTCCAATATGTGTTTTGGAATTGACTGTGAGGTTTTATGTATGTATGCTTTTTGGAGGCCAAGCCATGGCAGAGGACTCAGCCTTGAGACAGTATAAAGCACTGATGAGCCCATAGGCAATTTTTTTGGATGCTCATTTGTGTCTTGAGCGTTCTCTTAGGAAATCAGGAGAAGTAGGCAGACATGCTGAGAGGGCTGAAGCAGATGTATTTACTTAATATGATAGTGATACATGAAGTAACTTGGTAGAACATCCTGTAACATTTTTTACACTTTTTTAAGAAAAAAGTGTTGCTGTCTGCTTTTGATTTCAGAAAATACATCGAACATTATGTATATCTCAAAGAGATGTATTTAAGATCGTCAATACTTTTTTTGTCTTATTTCATTGTTCAACAGTAAACTCCAAATTTTATGATAATGCACATATACATTACAGAACATCCATCCATCCATCTTCTATACCGCTTATCCTCTTCAGGGTCACGGGGAAACCTGGAGCCTATCCCAGGGAGCATCAGAC
Organism: Ictalurus punctatus; assembly: GCF_001660625.3. Lineage (NCBI taxonomy): Eukaryota > Metazoa > Chordata > Actinopteri > Siluriformes > Ictaluridae > Ictalurus > Ictalurus punctatus. The sequence continues at coordinate 13,287,156 of NC_030437.2, read as the reverse complement.
ACATCGCAAAGCACAATCACATACACATTCACACACTACGGACACTTTGGACATGCCAATCAGCCTACCATGCAGGTCTCTGGACTGGGGAGGAAACTGGAGTACTCGGAGGAAACCCCCGCAACACAGGGAGAACATGCAAACTCTGCACACACACAGGGTCACGGTGGGAATCGAACCCCCAACCCTGGAGGTGTGAGGTGAACGTACTAACCAATAAACCACCGTCCACCCCATTAGAGAACAGTGAAATTCTTTTGTTCGCATACCCAGGCATGTTAAAAAGTTGGGGTAAGAGCACAGGGTCAGCCATGATACAGCACCCCTGGAGCAGAGAGGGTTAAAGGCCTTGCTCAAGGGCCCAATAGTGGCAGCTTGGCAGTGCTAGGGCTTGAACCTCCAACCTTCCGATCAATAACCCAGGGCCTGGCAGTGCTGAGGATCGAGGATCTTGGGTAACCTGTTTTATGTAAATTAAATGTACTTAAGGGACAATTTGGTGTGTCACATGCATATGACATACAGTAAGTAATGGACTAGTGGGTGGGAACCTCCGTCCATGCATTTGTGCTCATTTTAAATGTCATTTTGATAATGCACAACAATTTAATGAATCAGGTTGCTTCTTGCATCATTCTGTACTCTTGTTTCTATGAAATGTTCATAAATACGAGCCCCTTTAAAGAGTGATGCCATCACAAATTCCTCTAAATTGTAGCACAAATTAAGTAACATCAGTAACCTGGTTGCTTTTGCCAAGAGGGTAGTACTTGGCCATGGACGGATCTTTCAACGTGTTATCCCCAATTATACATACAAATAAACAAATAAAATATGTACAATAACAAATCATAATTTTTAAATACCCTAGTGTAAATTGAAGAATGCTATTTGTAAGATAACCCCATAATAATACTTTAAATGCTCATAAACAGGCAGCCAAAACATTTATGTTTGCCTACTTTAGTACATTTATTTAACTAAAAAATCAATCGCATTTCCATCTGATCCAGCAAATTCTTTTCCAAACAACACCCCTGCCTTCATCATGATTATTTTATCACTTTAAATTCTTTATGCTTGAAGCACTGCAGCAGTAGCCCCACTGGAAGATTGTATGGGGGCCTGGCTTCCACCGCAGCTATTTGGAATGACGCTTCCTCTGCGGCTCGGTCCCGCTCCCTCTGTTGGATTTCACTTGTCCATTAGTGCCATCTGTGCCCGGCTGTGCCGTCTGTGAGTGTCCGCGCTCCGCCAAAACGACTGGCATTTTCTCTCAAACAACCAGGGGATGGTGCCCAGAGCTGTTAGCTGGCAATGATGTATCCTTACCCTGACAAAAATATTCGGGGGAAAGAGGAAGGGTAGTGATTAGGAAACATCTGCATGATTTCTGTGACGTAGCCTGTGCAATTTTTTTTATGGGAAAAGGCTTTCTGTGCTGATCTGTTTACTAGCTGGTGGTGCTTGAGTGAGACGTTTTAGTTACTTTTGAACTATTTTAGACATAAACCGAAAATTCAATAAAATGTCTTGAACACATAGCACTGCTGACTGAAAAAGCTGATTTAAGCTTTGAATGTATTTGTTAAAGCTATATTGTTATGCATTTTCTTTTCATGCTCATTAAATATACACAAGATCTCTTTAACACAGTGGTGTAGTGCAGAGGTGCACTGTAAAAAAGAAAAAAGAAAAGTTGACTTAGCTTAAAAATTTCAAGACAGTTTGCTGCACAGCTTTTTTTTTTGTTTTAAGCAAACCTTTAAGCAAAGTAGTTCACTTAACTCAATTTTAAACCTTGATCTGAGAAAGCTAAAAAAAATCTGTCCAGCAAGCTGCCTTGAAATTTTAAGTTAAGCCAACTGTTCTTTTTTTACAATTTGTGCTGGGGTTGCTTTGTGGTAATATGGGTTTTACCAGAGGTTGTAATGGGGGTTAAAGGAAGCAACAACTTCCTGTTACTGAGTCAACATCCTGCCACTCAGCCTGTGGTGAACAATGATGCATACATCCATTTATTAAAATAAAATAAAAAACATTCAGAGCTTTATGAGAGGAGCTGAATTACCATGAATATTTTTCACTGCTGCTTTTATTGCTGTATTGTGTACTTTTATTATCTCTGGTTAATGCTTTTTAAGCACCTGCTGTCTTGCAACACATGTTTGTTTTTCCACACTTTTTTAGGCCAATCATTATGTCTATTTGTCAGAATTGCCCCGACAATTTTTTTCTAGTCAGGTATTGATCCTTATGGCCCCTGTATTAGATGACAAACCAACAGCTCTGTTCTGTTTCATAATGCTGCTCTTAAACATTTCTGTTAAATAGGTTCATTATCTTTGGAATGTATATCCAAGCTTTATTGGGTTAAGGGCCTTGCTCAAGAGCCCAAAAGTGGCAACTTGGTAGTGTTGATTAATAGCCAAAAAGTCATAACCACAGAGCTTGATTTTAAGTAATAGTTCTGGTAGCAATTTGCAATACAGTTCCTTAATTAATGCTAACTTAGCAGTAAGTAATCAAGTGTTACCAGAGTAGTTCCTCAGTAATGACTAACTAATCACTGTAATAAACTACTGTTGACTAAAGTGTAATGATTTAGTAACTAATATTAAATTACTATGCTGTGAAAATGATATGAACTATAATATAACTATAATAAATTGGTCTACTCATCACTCCTACGCTGAATACTAGAGATTATTTTCCCGTCAAGACACAATGAATTGATACTTATATGGATTAACAGAAAAATCAACTGCTCTGTTCTGCTCTAATGCTGCGCTCAAACATTCCTGTTAAATTTTTTCATATGTATATATTTACATCCTACAATCTTTTGACAAGTTTTTAATGTCTGCGAACTTACGGTGCATTGTGTTTATCAGTGCACTCAGATAATCATCCAAACATCCATCTGACTAAGTAAACAATAAATCGATCAAATGGAGAGATAGGTGGCCAATATCTTAATGCCACTGAGAGTTACTGTGTTTACCCTCAATTCTGCCTCTGTCATCATTGCAAATATGGACATGGTGATAAACTATATGCAAATGTTATGCTGCTAGATGCCTGGATAACAGTTTTTTATGATCAGCTCAAGATTAAAAATCATCACTTCCCTTCATGTCTCCTGGTTTAGTGCGGAACTGGTCAAAGCTTGATTACTGATCATATGCCACAATATTTCCTCTTTTTTGAAAGGATTCTGATATAAATTGTATGTTATGCTAGCACAAGTTGCTAGTTTATGTATTTGAATGACACATATTACTATCATGCATAAATCAGTACACGCCTGTTATATTGTTATACGGGAACACTTAGAGTATGCGCCGCTTAAAGAAGAAA